>NC_051425.1:8478918-8481418 GCF_015228065.2 Penaeus monodon | reverse complement strand
TTTTTTCTATTCCTCTGATATAGCACAATGCCTTCGAAAGTAGACACAGTAAACAGTAAAGGCCTTAATATTGATATGTGTTCAAGAAGACCTCGCTCGTTTTCGAGTTCCCATGATGCCTGGTGAGTGAAATGCGAGGAGGGACTGAAAGGAAAATCTCAGATGTTTATGGTCGTCTCTGAATAGCATTTGGGTCAAGGGAAATCGAAATAAAGTGTAGAGGCAAAGCGAGTTCATAGAGTTTTAAGATGGTTAAATGTAGTTCTGGATATGAAGCAGAGAAATTTGGAAAAGGAACTGAGAGAGAGAGAGAGAGAGAGAGAGAGAGAGAGAGAGAGAGAGAGAGAGAGAGAGAGAGAGAGAGAGAGAGATGAGAGTGAGAGGAGTGAGTGAGTAAGAGAGAGGGCGAGACAGACAGACAGTCAGAGGAAGAGAGACAGAAAACCGGGGAGCTAGCGAACGAGAGAGAGAGAGAGAGAGAGAGAGAAAGAGAGAGAGAGAGAGAGAGAGAGAGAGAGAGAGAGAGAGAGAGAGTAAAAGGTGAGGTATGGTAAGAGGGAAGGAAACGGTAGGATGTATACTTTACAAACTCATGCATGAGATACACAATATATGGCAAAACAATCAACCGTGTTGATGCAATGGTAGATGAAATGAAGATGTTGGATTTCGAAACACTGTTTCACTGAAGCTAACTTGTCCATAATGGATTTTTCTACCGTAGAAACAGAGATACATGCAGATACATCGCATTCACTCAAAACATTCACACACACTGCACTGACTACCAGATGCAGTACATATAAACATAAGGATAGACAGATTTTACCACGCTTAGTACAAACCATGTATTTAAAGGAAAATTAACACTGGCATGACATTTTATTGATGTGTTTAACGGTATTAATATTATCAGTATTATCAGTATTACTATTGTTCTTGTTGGTGTTAGTATTATTTTAAATATGATTTTTAATATTATTATAATTAATACTATCATTATTATATTATCATTGCCATTGTTATAGTTATCATCAATATCATTAGTATTGATATCGCTGTTATTATTACTATGATTTTCATTATCATTAATATGGCAGTTGTCATTACCATTGTTTTCACTATCAGTATTATTGTTATCATGATTATCATTATTATGTTTATCACTGTTATTATCATTATTATTGTTCTCCTTCTTTTTTCTTCTGCTTTTTATCCTTATTATCATTATTATTGGAAGAAAAACCTACAATACAAAAACTAGATTTATTGAAAGTGAGACCACTTTCAATAAATCTAGTTTTTGTATTGTGGGTTTTCTTCCATTGTATCAGCACGGAAGAGTGTTTTGCTATTCATCATCATCATCATATTATTATTATTATTATTATTATTATTATTATTCTAATTATTATTATTATTGCTTTTATTATTATTGTTACTATTGTTATTATTATTATCATTATTATTATTATTATTATTATTATTATCATTATTATTATTATTATCATTATTATTGTTATTACTAATTAGTATGATTACTATTATTATTAATTAATATCATTGTTATTATTATTAATATTATTATTTTTATCACTATTGTTATCATTATTACTATTGTTACCAATATTATTGTTCTCGTCATTTTTGTTGTTGCTATTGGAAGACACAGCGTTCTTTTTCGACAATGGCATTCTTATATGTCATGTCTCTAATGGAAACATCGTTTTTTCTTATTATTTTCCTTTTAACTGTGTAAGAAGTGGTGACACTAAAAGCTTTGAAAGATATGTTTGTTTTGGCTTGGTATAAAAAAGAAAAAAAAGAAGTAAAAAAAAAAGAGTTATTGAGCACAATGGTATTGTTTGTGCCTTTCTTAATTTTTTTTTCATCAATACTATTCCTGTATTTTTTAAGAGAGATGATGAATAGTGATTTAAGCAAAGCAACGATAACTCATGATAACGTTTGAAGCCGATAAAAGCTTTTATAGTTTACTTGTTAGTGGAGTGTTAAAGAAGTGCACATTACAACTCGTACACTTTTTAAGAGTACTTATCTTTATACTGTTGATATTGGTTTTTCGTTTATAGAACACCGCTTTAGCAAGAAAACACCGTAACATGACACGCGGCAGCAACAATAATATCCAGCATGCACACACTCAAACACAAATACACACCTGTATGCACACACACTCAAACACACGTACGAACACACACACACACACACACACACACACACACACACACACATATACACACACACACACGCACACACACATACACACACACACGCACACACACACATCCATGCCTTTACACTACGAAAAATACACATTGTTGTCTTGTTTCCACAGCAACGATGTACGCCAGCATAATAAGTACACACATATAGACCATTATTATACAGGGGTACTATACACGCACAACTTATCATGGGTTGAGGTTGTAATGTCGCCTGGTATTCCTTATGATTTTCTTTCCCTTAAGAGTGGAAG
>NC_051425.1:8448918-8456418 GCF_015228065.2 Penaeus monodon | reverse complement strand
TATTATATACATATATATATGTGAATATTTTTCAATCATACAATGAATATTTTTATTTAATAGATTTTTTTTCTGCAGATACAGTATACTCTGTACGAATAAATTATAAGCTGGGGTTCGGACGAGCTGACTGAACCCTCTCGTCGACTCGCTCGACACTAGTCGACTCGATTCGCGCACAGGTGGAAACCAAAGGGGCAGATCGCTGAGGTACACCAACGGAGACGCACCCTACTGCAGCTGAGGGCCGAGTTGAGGGGCGTGGGCGTCCTTTTTAAGTATTCATGGTGTGGCGATCCAGCTCGATTGTAGTAATTTGACAATATCAATTCAATTTTTGGAAGTCTGATACAATATTGTAGGGATTTCGGCGTTGTTAGATGTTTCAGCGTTGTTAGAAATTTCAGCGTTGTTAGAAACGAACCGGTCTTGGTTCTTGTGATAATTTATTTTCCTTTTGTTTTTGTAGGAATTTCCGGCGTTTTTTTAGGGGCATGCGGTTCGGTAGGGATTTCCGGCGTTGTTAGATATTCTTGAATATAATTTATTTTAAATTCCTATTGTCTATTATTGTATATTGACTTGATATTGAATAGTTTGTTTTGCTGCTGATACTATTTTTATTATTATTGTTTTGTCAATTATACATATTGAAATAAAACAAATGGATTATTTTTACATATGTTTGAACTCAAACCCTCGGAACTGAAGACATCCTTTGATTCAAAAGAACCTAATTATTCACAAGTGGCGACCTTGCCAGGATGTCGATTTCTGAGGTTTTGGGTTTGGTGATAACTTAGGATAACAATCCTCTCTTGTCGTCCTTGGGGCCCGGAGACAAGTGCCACAGTGTCCTTGCGTAGCGGGAGGAAGTGTGGAGCTGTCCACCCTTTTGAGTATTGCCCGTAGGACCTGTTTCTGATTCAGTATCCCTGTATCAGTGAGTATTTTTTTTGATGTTCTAGGTGCAGGATTACGCCTTCTAGAACTGCTGCTAGGTGCGGGTACGTCCCTCTAGTATTTGCCAGCTATTTGCTGTGATTTTTATATTGTATATGAAGTGTACTTGAATGCACGATGCCTGAGTTCGATACTTCTATTAATTATCTTAAAGAACAAGCTGAAACTTTAGGTTTAAAAGGCGATGACATACATAAATACATTTTAAATCAGCAAGCAATTGCAAGGGAGGAGCGAAATAGGGAGAGAGAATTAAAGTTGAAGGAGTTAGAAGAGGAAAATGAAAGGGCTAGAATAGAAGCAGAAAGAGAGAAGGTAAAGTTTGCTCACGAGTTAGAACTGGCTAAAATTAAAGCTGGGAATAACGGTAACAATTCTTTATCTCCCATTCATGTAAGCGGTGCTGTAAGACCTAATTTACCAGTATATCAAGAAGGTGAAGACTTTGCATCTTACCTCATTCGTTTCGAACGAGTTGCCAGCCTTTTAGATATCAGTGAAGACAGTTATGCTGTGCGTTGGGAAGCTTGCTTACAGGTAAAGCAGTAGAGATATATACCTCATTGTCCCCCGAAATAACTGCTGATTATAAACAGTTGAAAAAAGCTCTTCTTAATGGGTTTAGTAAGACCCCTAATGGGTATAGACAAGACTTTAGAGCTGCTAAAATCAAGGTCGGGGAAACCTATAAACAATTTTCAATTAATCTCGGTAGACTTTTTGATCAGTGGATAGATAGTAGCGGCCTCGAGAACTCTTACGAATCGCTTAGAAGCTTCATGATACTTGACCAATTTAAATCATCCCTTTCCCCGGATCTTAGGATATATATCAAAGAGCATAATGTACCTACTCTTGATCAGACGGTGCAGTTGGCTGATAACTGGGCTGCCGCTCACAATGCTTATCCCAAGTCGAACACTACTTTCAAAGACAAGAAAAGTACGGAGAATAAGCCCGTTAATCATGTTCCTGTCATGAAGGAATCAAATTGGTCACTACAGGAGTCGATGCCCTAAAAATCCTTTAGCTTTTAAGAGTATTCCTTCAGAGAGGAATCCTGAAAAGGTTAGCTTTTCATTATCAGATTCAACTCCACGTAAATATCTGGCTAATGGTACGGTAAATGGACAGAGGGTTTCCACTATCCTTAGAGACTCTGGTTGTTCATGTGTTTTGATCTCAAACGAAGTACTGCCCGACATTGATATCAGTAACAGTAAATTAGTCAAAGTTTGCGATTACTTGGGGCGAGTAGATTATTTTCCTCAGTTTCGCTGTTACATCACCTGCCCCTACTTTGTTGGATGGACGAATGCCCTGCGAGCACCTCTCAAATTTTGCAGTGTACTCATCGGTAATATCCCAGGGGTACGAGATTCTAATTCAAATACTGATGTATTTGATTCTCCCGTCCATAAGAATGACCAGGTTCAGGCTATACAGACCAGGGCGTACAAGAACAAGAGGATTCATTCTCTCGTTCTGCCTAAATTGAAACCTGTAAATATCACTCCGACGGAATTTGCGAAACTGCAAAGTTCCTGTCCCTCACTGTCTTCTGTCAGGGAAAAGGTCAAATCGAGAGAACCTCATATGACCCGTGATGGTATGATGTTTGAGTATATTGAAAATGATGGATTGCTTTACCGCAAGTGCATAAAATCAAAATTTCAGGATAGGATTGGGAAGATGTCTTTAGTCGTGCCTGCCGACTGCCAAGCTATGGTAACGTCAATTGCTCATGAGTCTCCTCTCGCTGGCCACTTTTCTCATCGTAAGACTTTAAGAAGGGTAACAGATCAGTTTTATTGGCCAAGTATGGGAAGTGACGTGAGAGATTTTTGCCGATCTTGTGATAAATGCCAACGAATGTCACACAAAGGGCGAGTGAAACCCGTCCCTATTAAATCCATGCCGATTATTACGGAGCCCTTTTTGCGTGTTGCAATAGACATAGTAGGTCCCCTGAATTCTCCCTCTGATGATGGACACAAGTATATTTTAACACTTATAGACTACGCGACGGGCTTCCCTGAAGCAATTCCGCTAAGAGAAATAGACTCCGTGTCTGTGGAGGAAGCTTTGCTCGTTATATTTTCCAGAGTAGTAATTCCCAGGGAAATTCTTTCCGACAGAGGAACGCAGTTCACTTCACAACTGATGGGTGAACTTCATAAATTGTTGGGTATTAAGCCTCTCTTCACCACTCCATATCATCCTAGTGGAAATGGAAGGGTTGAAAGATTTCATAGTACTCTGAAAGCATCCTTAAGAAAGCTGTGTGTGGACAAGCCCAAAGATTGGCACCGCTATCTTATTCCTACTTTATTTGCCCTCAGAGAAATTCCGAGTGACAGGACTGGGTTTTCTGCCTTCGAACTCCTGTATGGTCGTGCTGTGCGAGGTCCTCTGACAGTGCTGAGAGATCTATGGGAGGATAGCAGTATCAAGGATGACGAGCGAACTACCTTTCAGTATGTCATAGAGCTCAGGGATAAACTAGAGGAATGTGCTAAGATAGCTGTTCATAATGCTGACATCAGCTCAACCAGGTATCGATCTTATTTTGACGTTAAATCTCAAGATCGTTCTTTCAGTCCAGGTGACGAAGTTTTAGTATTATTGCCAGATACTGCTAATAAACTTCTAATGACTTGGAGTGGTCCCATACGGTGATGGAGAGAAGAAATAAGGTAAACTATTTGATTATGGAAAGAGGTCAGCCCAAGCTTTATCATGCAAATCTTCTAAAAAGGTATCATCGACGAGCGAGTGTATCACAAGCCCAGGTAATGGATGAAGTTCAGGTTCTAGAAAGTATTCCAGGTAACAGTGATGTTCCTCAGTCATGTGTAGATGCAGAAAATGACATGTATCCCATTACACCAGATGGTAGAGTCGATTCTTTACTGTCTATTGACACTTCAGGTGCTGAAATTAACACAGAACTAACACATGATCAGCAGAATGATATCCATAAACTTGTATCAGAATTTTCAGATGTGTTTTCAGAAACTCCAGGTTGTACTTCTCTTGTTGAGCATGACATCTCCCTCAGTACTACTGAGCGTTTGAAGCCTAAGATATATCCCATACCTCTCCACCTGCAATCACACTTTGAAGAGGAAGTAGAACAACTACATAAGCAAGGAATCATTAGATTATCGTCTTCTCCTCACTGTTCACCCGTGGTAATGGTACGAAAATCTGATGGTACGTATCGAATGGCTATAGACTACAGAGCCCTTAACTCTGCCACACTTTTTCATGCTGAACCAGCCTGTAAGATGATCTACATAAACTTAATGGTTCTGTTTATTTTTGTGAACTAGATTTAACAAAGGCTTACTATCAGATCCCACTCTCTGAAAGATCTAAACCTCTGACAGCATTTCCAACACACAAAGGCTTAATGGAATTTTGTAGATTACCATTTGGATTAGTAACGGCTTGTGCTACTTATGTTAGACTCATGAGGCTCATTCTAGTTGGATTACCTAACGTAACCTTTTACTTTGACAATATATTCATATATGCTAAGGATTGGAAACCTCATCTAGAAGCAATCATCTCAGTTCTGGAGCGTCTGCGAAACCACAACTTGACAGTTTGTCCCTCCAAGTGTAGATTTGGGTTTAATGAGATTAAATATTTAGGTTTTGTGATTGACGGGAAGTATCTGAAACCTCAGTATATAACAGATTGATACGATGGGCTTTGTGTTTGCAATCTTTCAGATTCAGAATAGTCCACGTTGCAGGGACTGATAATGTAGGTGCTGACCTCCTTAGTAGGTCAGGTAAATAATTTGATATTAATGGTATATAGCCTAGCCATATACTTGTTGGGGGACTAGTGTGAATATTTTTCAATCATACAATGAATATTTTTATTTAATAGATTTTTTTTTCTGCAGATACAGTATACTCTGTACGAATAAATTATAAGCTGGGGTTCGGACGAGCTGACTGAACCCTCTCGTCGACTCGCTCGACACTAGTCGACTCGATTCGCGCACAGGTGGAAACCAAAGGGGCAGATCGCTGAGGCACACCAACGGAGACGCACCCTACTGCAGCTGAGGGCCGAGTTGAGGGGCGTGGGCGTCCTTTTTAAGTATTCATGGTGTGGCGATCCAGCTCGATTGTAGTAATTTGACAATATCAATTCAATTTTTGGAAGTCTGATACAATATTGTAGGGATTTCGGCGTTGTTAGATGTTTCAGCGTTGTGACTGTGTTTTTAAGGTTTGTAGGAATTTCCGGCGTTTTTTTTAGGGGCATGCGGTTCGGTAGGGATTTCCGGCGTTGTTAGATATTCTTGAATATAATTTATTTTAAATTCCTATTGTCTATTATTGTATATTGACTTAATATTAAATAGTTTGTTTTGCTGCCGATACTATTTTTATTATTATTGTTTTGTCAATTATACATATTGAAATAAAACAAATGGATTATTTTTACATATGTTTGAACTCAAACCCTCGGAACTGAAGACATCCTTTGATTCAAAAGAACATAATTATTCACAATATATATATATATATATATATATATATATATATATATATATATATATATATATATATATATATACACATACACACACCCACACCCACACACACACACACACACACACACAGAAAGAGAAACAGAGAAAGAAAGAGAGGGGGGGGGGGAGAGGTGGAGAGAGAAACAGAAACAAAGAGAGAGAGAGAGAGAGAGAGAGAGAGAGAGAGGCAGGGAGAGAAGTGTTGAAGAACACACAACTGTAATTGACTTTAAACTATCATTGATAAGAACTGAAAGCATTTCATGATCGCATTATACCTCGGACTCCCCCCCTCCAAAAATAATAATAATAATAAATAATAATAATAATGAAATAAAACAAACACGGGAACACAACGGCTCTGAACTAAAGGCGTCTCCACTTCCAAGTGCGTGGGTCCGAATCCTGCGCACGGTCCGAGGCTGGCAAGGGAATCCACTTGGGTTGAGTTTCACCTACAGAAGAGAAAGAAAGAAGGAAAGAAGAAGGAGAAGAGGAAGAAGAAGAAGAGGAAGAAGGGAAAGAAGAAGAAGAAGAAGAAGAAGAAGAAGAAGAAGAAGAACAAGAACAAGAACAAGAACAAGAACAAGAACAAGAACAAGAACAAGAACAAGAACAACAACAAGAACAACAACAAGAACAACAACAAGAACAACAACAACAACAACAACAACAACAAGATGAAGAAAAAGAAGAAGAAAAGAAAAAAGACGAAGAGGGGAATAATAAGAAGAAAAAGAAGAAGTGGAAGAAGAGGAAGCGCTTCCTGGTCACTCTCTCCTATACACTGCACCACGTAGTATGTGTGTGTACCTGTTTTCTTTGAGTGTGTGTTCTTCTGTGTGCGTGAATAGGTACACACGTGTGAGCTTATGTAGGTAGGTACGAGTCACAAGTATGTGTTGCATGTATACCTGCCTTTCTCTCTCCCTCTGTTTTTCTTCACTCTCTCCTTTTCTCCTTCTCTACCTCCTTCCTTCCGCACACCCTACTTCTTTTCTGCCCTCCCTCCTTCTCTCCCTCCTTCCTTTCTCACTTTCCTCCTTCTCTCCCTCCCTCTCTCCTTCCTTCTTTCCTTCCCCCCCTACTTCTCTCCCTCCCTCCTTCCTCTCTCTCTCCTTCTCTCCCTTTTTTAAGAACTGTGTATCATCCAAGTTCAGAAAAGAAACGCACGATCTAGTTGGAACTTACGAGGACACTTTGCATCTAAGGCAGAAAATGATTCAGATTTTGCCTGTGAACATAACTCTTATTTACGGTTTTTGTTTCTCCCTCGTTCGCTCTCGGAAATCTCGCTTTATAACTAGCATGTACATTTGGTTTGATATTTGCTTCGTTTTTCCTCGTGAAGTAAAGATTTATTTTACTTTATGTTCGTGTTAATTTTTTTCAGATGCATTTTGTATTTTTATTCCATTTTTTGTTTCTCGCTTTTTTAATGAAAATAATACTAATCCTCAGAAACTGTTTTCTTTTATTTCCGTAATCCCTTGCTTTTTTGTATATTGCATTTGCATATATGCACAAAGGCTTGTGTGCGCATGCGTGGCTTCATGCATGTACACGTTCAAATGAATAGGCATATGTAACATGCATAAAGAAACAACGATATCATGCATATAAATGGAGTCTGTGTAAGTGCAATGCTTTCGTGTTTTGTGAGTCTTACAAAATATGTTAATTTTTTAATCCTTCTTCTCCCCTGGAAATGCCTCCTTGTTACTTAGCCGTATGACTATGTATGTCGTGGTTTTCATTTGTATGTATCATTTGCAAGGAAATTTCCTGTCATAATGCATGATTACTAAACCTCTCTATTTTCAATACTTGAAATCTATGTCTTTTGCACTACCTGTTTTTTCTTTGCGTCTGTCTCGGCAGTATTGCTACTACTACTGTTATCATTATCATTATTTTTATTATCATTATTATTATTATTATTATTATCATTATTATTATTATCATTACTATTATTATTA
>NC_051425.1:8426418-8431418 GCF_015228065.2 Penaeus monodon | reverse complement strand
GGCACCAATCAAAACGTATGGCAACAAACGCTGACAACAGTGTGAATGCCATCAACCCCATGGCCTGGGGAATTAGTATCAAATCCATCACTGCCTTTACTGCGGCATTTTTTTGTAAATATATATAATTTGTATACATGCACACACACTCATACACACACACATACACACACATGTGTATGTGCGTGTGCATGTGTATGTGTGCGTGTGTGTGTGTGCCTCTGTGTGTGTGTGTGTGCATGTATACAAATGATGTATATTTACAAAAAAAAAACATTATCATCATTAATATTATTTTATTGTCTTTATCACTATCATTATTATCAGTGTTAATGTTATTATCATTATCATTATCATCTTTATTATTATCTACTATGATCAATATAATTATTATTATCATTCACTATATATATATATATATATATATATATATATATATATATATATATATATATATATATATTATATATATATATATATATATAATATATATATATATATAATATATATATACATGCATATATAAGTATATATATACATACACAAATACCCCCCCCACACACACACATGTAAGTATCTGTGTGTATATATAATATATATATATATATATATATATATAATATATATATATATATATATATATATATATATATATATATTATATATATAATAGATATATATATATATATATATAATGATTTATGCATATATATATATATATATATATATAATATATATATGTGTATATATATATATATAATATATATATATATATATATAATATACATATATATAAATATATATATATATATATATATATATTATTTATACAAACACACACACATGCACACACACACACACACACACACACACACACACACACACACACACACACACACACACACCACACACATACATACACACACACACACACACACACACACACACACACACACACACACATATAATATATATATATATATATATATATATATATATATATATATTATATAACACTCATATATAGTTTTCATTGTGTATTCGCATTCTATTTACTTTATCAAAATGCAAATGTAGGCATCAGTAAATCTGTCAGCATCATTAGGTTGGAAAACTAGAATTATCAATCATTGCCAACGTCTGAACACTGCTTGGCATATACCTCGGTAAGCTGAGAGCAAATATATGCGCAATTAACAGAATGAATGCAAATGCCTGATAACAATATAGACAGACAGTCAATCACTGTCAACATTAATCAACTAACTAATACTCCAGTTTATATATATTACATGACGTGTTGTTACAGGCCCCTCTGGCAGAAGGTGAGACACACGGTCAAGGAAAATACCCTAACCAGAGTTTTGGAAAACAGGCGCGCTTGCTTATCTATACCACGGCTGTTGAAGGCAACACAACATGATATTATAGACGTCAGTGTATATTTGTGTGTGATTTTAATTTCAGAAATAATGCATACGTATCGCACACGAACGTCACGAGCTCCCAGACGCTAACGAAAAAGAAAAATCACGCGCAGAGAGATGTGAACATGTAATTAAATATATGACAAACACCACTTCAATCTTAAACTAACACACACACATGGAGAGAGGGAAGAGAGGAGAGGAAATGTAATATGTGAGATGTAAACACAGGACAATATTATGATACACACACACACACACACACACACACACACACACCACACAAACACATATATAAATATATACACGCACGCGCAAATTTCCAGCGCCTCATCCCCAAAACATACGTTCCATGAGGAGCGTCTTCAAGATCCAACTGGGCTGGAAGATCGGCTTGGTCCTGCCGCCTCGATCCTGGGACCGAGTGCCGGGGAGAGACCAGCGGACGGAGAACCAGTTAATGATGGCACCCAGGGCCATGCTCGCCGAGAGGAGGACCAGCAGAGTCGCCCAGACCTGTGGGGAAAGAGGGGGTAAAGAGAGAGGGGAGGGGGCGGGCGAGAATTTTTTTGGGCGTAGGAGAGGGTTTGATAAGAGAGGGGAGAGGGAGAGGGAGAGGGGAGATATTTCTGGGGATGGCAGGGGATGTGAAGATAAAGAGAGAGGGGGAAGAAAGGAGAAATAAATATTTGGGGATGGAGAGGGTAGAGATGGGAGAGGGGGAGGAAGAGGGGATGTGAAGAGTTAGAGAAAGTGGAGAGGGAGATGTACTTGAAGAGTTGGAGAGGGTGTGAAGAGAAAGAGAGGGGGAGATTTATATTAGGGTGGGGAAAAGAGTGAGTCGAGGAGAGGAAGGTAGATACATTTTGGGAATGAGTTTGAAGAGATATGGGAGGGGGATAAGGGAGAAAGGAACAGAGTGGAAGACAGTGTGAAGAAAACGAAACAGGGAAGAGGGGAGACGGGAGATATAGCAAGGGGTGGAAAAGGGTTTAAAGAGAGAAGGATAGAAGAGGTAAATTTTAGTGTGAGAGGGATGTGAACAGAGAAGGGAGAGGGAGAGGGAAAGGAGATGTAGGGTGGAGAAAGGGAGGCTATATATATTTGGGTGAGGAAGAGTGTGTAAAGAAGAAGAGAGAAGGGAGATGGAAAAAAAAAAATTATATATAATATATATATATATATATATATGAATATATTAAAATATATAATAATATATATTATATATATATACATATATATATATATATATATAATATTATAATAATATATATATTATAATATATATATATATATAAATATACTTATAATATATATATAATATATATATATATATATATAGATAATATATCTATATATATATATAATATATATATAGATATGATATATATATATTATATATCTATATATATATATATCTATATATATGGAAGGTGGATGTTGATTGATGAGATTTGGTGCATTATCAATGATTTTATCTATCTTGTGAAAGTGATTATAAATGTAGACTACACATACTAGTGCGATTAGATATGCAAAAAAGTGTGTTTCGATATGTGTATATATATATTTTATATTTTATTATATATCTATATACTTCAATCTGTCTTTAAAAAACGCGCGGTCGTATTATGATACACATATATCTATACACAACGAATATTAACGTAACTCCCTTCCATCACTGGTCTAAATCAAGAGACATAGGCGTGGAAAGAAGAAGAGAGAAGAAATAAAAGAACAAAAGAGTGTAAGAATAAGAGGATACTATAATACATAAATTATGATTATAAAAAGATATTCAGCAGAGTAACAGGAAAGAGAAAAAAGTGAGAAACAAGGAATAAAAAGAATCCCTCTCCCATCAAAGGGCTTCACAAACCGGTTAGATCTCTTCTTGTAAGGCGTGGCAGGAAGATCCCGAAGCATCTATGTAGAGTGGCACGAATAGTCTATCACTTGGACTACATGTATGTTATCAAAGGACCCAGGCCTGTCTGCTCGGGTTGGTGGAAAGGGGGTTAGTAAGTACTCTGATGCCTCTTATTTCGTACTCGCCGTCATATTATTGTTGTTATGAACTGATTCAGTAATTTTGTATGTTCGTATTCTTGGTTAGTAGTCTAGTTCAGTGGCCTATCTCAGTACTGGTTATCAATGCTATCGTTATCCTATCAAGGAAATAATCATGTACCTCTATTGTCCTATTATCAAATTAACGTTTATTAAGTCTCATACTGCTTGCTTCATTAATTTCATTAATATTATCATTATAGTTATCATCATCGTCATCATTTTCATAATTATAAAAAAAAAAACACGAACTAAAAAAAAAAAAAAAAATATCGAAAAATCGAGTACCCCCAGCTCGCTTCTTCTCGCTCACCTTCCTCTGACACATGCAATCATTCTGTCGCGAGCCGTTGGGGTGAAGCCGACCCATCCGTCGTGGATTTATAACACCGATACTTCAGAAAAGCAATGGTCTGATATTGTTTTTTGCTGCTGCTGTTGTTGTTGTTGATGTTGTTGTCTGTTCTGTTTTGCTGTGCTATTGGTGATGCTGTTGTTGTTGTTCTTGTTACTACATTTTTTTTTATTGTTTTTGTTGATGTTCTTATTGCTACAGATTTTGTTATTCTTTTGTGCTCTATTACGTTTTTGGTATTGTTTGTTGTAGTTGTTCTTATTACTCATGTTTTGTCGTTGTTAACTAGTATGCACCTTCCTGAATGTACGGATATAGTCACAATGTTAACACTGTTAGTTATAGTAGCAGTAGTTCTTGAGTAGCAGTATAATTATAGGATTATTATAATGATACTGATAATAATAACAACAATGATGATACTCATATCGATTTTAGTGATAATAATAACAATAATGATAATGATATTAATGAAATGATAATAGTAATAATAACAACAGCAACAACAACAGCAACAACAACAACAACAATAATAATAATGATAATAATAATGTATATACTAATAATAATGACAATGATAATGATAACAATGCTTATAATAAAAATGAAATATACTCCATAGATAATGATGATAATAATAGTGATGATAATAATGATAATGGTAATAATAACAGCAAAGTAGTAAAATAGTAATAATAAAAAATATAGAATATATATGATATGATATATTATTAATATTATTGATTAGTATTACTCATTATTATTTTAGTGATAATATAATAATAATATAATATATAATAATAATAATAATAATAATAATAATGGCAATATAAATAATAATAATGATAAAAATGGTACAATGATGATAATAATGTTAATGAAATGATATTAATAATAATAATGATAATAATAATGATAATAATAGCAAAAAATTAATAAAAAAATAATAAAAAATGATGAATAATAATAATGATAATAATGATAATAATAATAATAATAATTAATAATAATAAAAATAATGTTAACAAAAATAAGAAGAACACTAATGATATCGATTACAATAATCATAATAATAAAAGTAATGATAAGATTAATACTGATGAATGTGATGATGATGATGATGTTTATAGAAAAATAAAGACATT
>NC_051425.1:8411418-8413918 GCF_015228065.2 Penaeus monodon | reverse complement strand
GTAATAGTAGTAGTAGTAACAGTAGTAGTAGTAGTAGTAATAAAAGTAGTAATAGTAACAGTAGTAGTAGTAGTAGTAGTAGTAATAGTACTAGTAAGAACAGTAGTAATGTAGTAGTAGTAGTAGTAAAAATAGTAATAGTATTAATAGCAATTTTTGTTGTTACTATAGTGATAATAGCATCATTGCTTTAGTTATTATTTTTATGATTATTATTGTTGCTTATCATTATTATTAGTAGTATCATCATTACTTTTGTCATTCAATGTATTATTATTTTTATTGTTATAATAATTAAAAAAAAAAAAAATAATAATAATAATAATAATAATTATTATTGTTATTATTATCATTATTACCAGTATAATTAGTATTGTAATCATTCCTATCACCAAACTCAAAAAAAGGTTAAAATTTTCTAAAAATTGACATAGATATCAACGGTTTCCAATCTAACTGTACATTGTATTTTATGTTTGGCAGAAGAATGTGAGTGGCAGGCTAGGATTTCCATAGAGAGATGGTAGCACCGTCAATGTCACATTTATTCTTAATCTCTCTTTCTATAACTTTTCAGTAGGGCAGAGGCAAGGGAGATAACGAGGGGAGAATGAAATACATTATACACAGCGGTATGCTAGAATAGTGCCATACGGAAACGTAACCAAATGGTAGTGAGTACTGTGTAATATTCAATATACAGATGAATAGCAACAGTGCATCCATTCACAGGAAAGGAAACACTGGTAACTCACTCTGGAATCTGAATATACGAATATGCCCGCTCTTTTTTTTTCTTTTCTTCTTCAAACCAACTGACTCGTCATATTTATATATACACGTGTATTTGGTATCTATAAAACTGATATCAATATTCTTATTTTCTTATACTACTACGAGTCTACGGGTAGTTGCCACATTGTCCTTACTGAGACTGGACAGAGTAGGCATTCTAGTAAAAATAGCTAGTCTAGGGTCAAGCAGGGATTCCATCACTGGTATGAATCATCTGCATTTTTTTTTTTTTTTAGATTCCAAGCATATGCTCAGAATCTAAAGTTACATGGAAATACGTAGTTCAGATTTCCTATACCAACTGGGTAATGAATAAATATAACGCTGCCGTTTTATCAGTAGAGAGGAGTCATTTGACACTGCCTTTGCCACCTGTCATATGAGCTACAGTTTCCCATAAATTAATTCAGTAATTCTTGTTGCGATGAATAATAGGAGTTTCATGGAGTGAAATGCAATATATGTATATATATATTTTTTCTTTCCATCTTTCTTTCCTTTCTTTTCATTTTTGGTATCTCCTTTGGTTTTTGTTTTAATTTATTATCAGTACTATCATTATTCATTTACGTTTATCAATTATTTACTCCTTTAATAATTCCGGAAATAACACTGAACAAAACCAAATTAATAATAATCGCAAAAATGGAAAGCCGAGAACTTATGGATAATTCTGATGCTAATCCTAATAATGATCATGACTGTATTAACAATATCGAAAATCACAATAGGTAGGATACTGAAAAATACTACACTGCTGCAGCTACTGCTATATGATGTTGAAAATAGGGATGAGCATCATCGCCATAATTATTACTAACATCATCATCATCATCATCATCATTATTGTTATGACAATTATTACTATTATTATTATTATCATTGTAATTATCATTATAAATACTTTTAATAACATCGTTATTATTACTTTTATTAATGATAAGAATAATATGAATAGTAGAATTATTAAAGCATATAATGATGATGATAGTAATGACTGCAAGAAAATAGATTACTACTAATGATAGAAATAACAGCAATAATAATAATGTTAGTTATGATAGTAATGATAATGATGATAATCGTAAAAATGATATATATAATAATAATAATAATAATAATAATGACAATAATAATAATAACAATAATAATATTAATAATAATAACAATAATAAATATAATAATAATAATAATAAATACAACGATAATCATAATAACAATAACCATTATCATAATAAGAATGATATCAATAATAACTAAAATAGTGATAACTAATATGATATTTCTTTACAACGGAAATGTTACTGATGATGATAACAGTAAAGAACAACATCGTCAATAGCAAGGAATCCAGCGACACAGACCACAGTTGCATGAAATGAATACCCGCATTGGCTTTAAATACCACAAAGGACCATTGATGTTTCCATGACAAGCTACCTCATTTTTTCTCAATAGTTTTTCACTGGTTCCTCCATTGCATTGATATTCTTTTTTTGATGATGAAATATTACTGTGCCTAGTGTGGTCCTTTTTTTAGGAATTAACTCTAACATGACTAAGGAGGTGTGATAAGACTGGCCGGGTAGGCTGTATTCTTACGGTTCTGTGTATTCATATGTTCCGGAGCCCTATTCAGTTATTTTCAATGCAGTGTGGCGAGTTTAATGTTAAATTTACGAGTAGATAATCAGTGAGGATATAA
>NC_051425.1:8406418-8408918 GCF_015228065.2 Penaeus monodon | reverse complement strand
TATATATATCTTCCAATATTTTACAGTATACCTCCTCTACTTTTTGTCTTTGAATAGCTTCTAGTACTGCTGGTATTTGTATAGAGTCAAATGCCTTTTTGTAATCGAGGAATGCCATACACAGAGGTTTCCTGTATTTGTTTATTTTTTCTCTTATTTGGGTGAATGTGTGGATGTGATCTGTTGTTGAGAATCCACTGCAGAAGCCTATCTGTTCTCTAGGCTGGTTAGAATCTAGACTGTCAGAGACGCGAGTTGTGATGACTTTAGTAAACAGTTTATAAGTAACTGAAAGGAGGCTTATGGGTCGGTAATTTTTTCCAGGCTTCCAGAGTTTTTCCACTGAAATGGAATTTGTTAAAAAGATTGGCTAATTTCACTGTTACAATTTTACATGCATCTATTATAAGGCCTATACTAATTCCGTCTTCGCCTGGTGTTTTCCCTCTTTTCATGCCTTTAAGCGCTCTTTTTATTTCTTCTGATGTGATGTTAGGTACGTCTCTAGTTGCCGCGTTCGCTTCTATCCGTGGCTGTTCATTTGAGTTGTATAGATCCCTGTAAAAGTCTTCCACTACTCTGAAGATTTAATGTCTCTTCTCCATCTGGTTTCTTTATTGCATACAATTGATTTCTCTTTATGCAGAGTCTCCTTTTAACTGTTTTCATGCTAGTACCTGAGATGACTGTTTCATTTATTATTTGAGTATTGAATTTACGTACTTCTTCTCCCTTCTTTTTATTCATAGTCTGTTTGTCCCTGTTTTGTCCCTTATCGTGCTTATTTGAAATTATGAAGTCAATTTCGTTTTTAATGTCAGGCGGCAAGTTCCATGTCCACTTCCGCTCTAGCCTTTTTCGAAGATTGTATTCATTGTATTCATTGTATTCATTGTATTCTCCGCAGAATTTATTAGCATTTGTCCCTCTCATTGCGCCATTCCCTGCTATGGTCTCTCCTGTCTTTTTACCTATTTGGGGCATTAAAATCTCCCATGATTATTGTAAAATGTTTTTTGCTCTATTTCTTCATCACTGTGGCTGAAAGTTGGAGCATAGACTTGAACAATCTTTAAGTTGTACCTATTGTTTAGTTTTATTGTTACTGAAGACACTCTTTCGGTTATACTATAGAATTCCACGCAATTCTTTTCTAAACGTTTGTGAACTAAGAAACCTACCCATATTTTCTGCTTGCTACCCTGGAGTTTACCTCTCTAATAGAGCATGTGCTCATCTTTTAGTATACTCTGTTCTTCGCCTAGTCTTCACAGAGTCCTCCAATATCCCCTTTAATGAAAGAGAGTTCCTCAAGTAATACTAGTAAGTTCAGTTCTACTTGTCGTTATATTATATATGCTAAGGTTTATCATTGTGGGGCGGCCTGTTTCTAACCGGTGTATTTTAGCACCCGCTGCTCAGGGGCGATCCTGATCGCCGCCGTAAGCAAGGGCTGATTTGCTCTGTTTGTGCAGTCATGTTTTTTTATTGAGATGTGGACAGCTGAGTTACCCCCCATCTACAGGCTTAGGTGTGTCTTGGTGGGAGGGGGGAGTAGTTTAGCAGGGATGCCACCGATAAGCCCCTCCAGCAGGGTTAGCCGTGTCTAGTGTGGATCACGCAGGGTATAATCTCGTAAGCATGGTCTTGAGTATCATATGAGTATATATGTGATTATATTTTATACACTGATTTTACATAAGCCCTAAGTCCTACGCATATGATCATTTTCGTGCACATGGACATGCAAACATACACCTTTACATTTGCTCCTATGCATACATACTCCTACATTATACACAACTACAAATGCACATGTATACCCATGTATAGACGTATGCGCACATCATATATGCATACATATGTATATACGCACCCACATATATGCAAACACCCAATTAACACATACGCAAATATCCATTACACTAATATATATATATATATATATATATATATATATATATATATATATAAAATATATATATTATATATATATATATATATATATATAATATATATATAATATGTATATATATATATATATACACAATACATATATATATATATATATATATATATATATATATATATATATATGTATGCATATATATACACATACACATACATATATATGTGTGTGTGTGTGTGTGGGGCGAGTGTGTGGGGTGTGAGTATATATATATTATATATATATATATATATATATATATATATATTATATATAGTATATATATATAATATATATATACTTATATATGTATAGATAATTTATAATATAATATATTGTTTGTGTGTGAAGAGATAGTGGAGAGAGAGAGAGAGAGAGAGAGAGGTGTGTGTGTGTGTGTGTGTGTGTGTGTGAGAGAGAGAGAGAGAGAGAGGGAGAGAGAGAGAGAGAGAGAGAGAGAGAGAGAGAGAGAGAGAGAGAGAGAGAGAGAGAGAGAGAGAGAGAGAGAGAGAGAGAGAGAGAGAGAGATATAGAGAGTGTGTGTGTGTGTGT
>NC_051425.1:8373918-8381418 GCF_015228065.2 Penaeus monodon | reverse complement strand
AATAATGATAATAATAATAATAATGCTATGCCAGTGGGTCTTTGTCTCTGTGCGAAACATGTGTTAACATGAAAAGGATGACCTGGGCAAACATGATGCAACTGGCTGCGAGCGGAGGAGCGGAGGAACAAGCTAGGAGAGACGCAGTTGGGTGCTGCTCCTGTGAAGACCTCGTGTGTGCCCTTGTGACCTGATAAACTTTGTGTTGCCCTGATATAAGCTGTATCGTGCAGTGGGACATGCGTGTTTCCCCCTGTATTATGCCTATAGAAAAGTGTACGGGTAAATAACTTGTGTAAATAAAGGAAAGACTGTCATTTTGTGTTTATTTCGTGCCCTGCCTCTCCAGGTGGCGTTTCCCCTTGTGGTGTTCTGGGACACTGTGGTGCTAGGTGCCTCTTGGAGCTGTTCAGTGTTCACTACCCTGTGGATAGCACGCCGTCTGCCTAGCCTGCCTTGTGTTGGTGGCAGAGAGACGAGGTGGCCGGCATAACAAATGGTGTCAGGAGTGCGATTTGTGATATTTGATCAGTGAGAGCGCCGATTCATCATGTTGTCCAAAGATGGCGGCAGCCATGAGGGAGAGGAGGCTATGACTGAGGCAGGCACGAGTGAGGTGAAGCCGAGCCAGATGGACCTGATCACTGCCATGCTGGCCGGTATGAGGGAGGAAATGGCACAAAGGGCAGAAGAGCAGGCACAGAGGGCACTCGAGCAGGCGCACCATCTCGTCGAGATGCAGGCAAGGAAGGCAGAGGAACAGTTCTGCCAACTTGTTGAGGTGCTACAGAGCAATCTTGCATCTGTGAAGATGGAAACTCAGCAGTACACCGACAAGGCCTGCAACAGTGTGAAGAGTGAACTGATGGATGAGGTGCAGACTCTGAAGGGCGAGGTTCAGGGCCTGAGGGAGGAAGTGAAGGAGGAAAGGCGGCATCACGAGGTAGTAACGTTGCAAGCAGAGAAGGCAGACGAGGTTCTGGCAACAGATGCCAGGGTGTCAGATTTACTGGGGTCTGCCTGGGGTCCGTGGCAGGAAACTCCCGGGCCTCGCAGCTTCGTGTCGCAGCCAGTGGTCGCTGCAGAAGGCTGGGGACCCATCGGAACCGCTCCCTTGGATATAGGTGGCGGCAAACTCGGACCCGGTCAACCCGCCTCGTTGCCTCCCTCCCCCCTTCCTCCCCCCCGGGTTTTTTAGTTCACGGCACGCTTTTTCTCCACCGAAACCCCTGGGCCCTCCAAAAATTTTCTGTGAGGGGGGTAAGCCACCCTAAATTACGCCCGGGAAGGGGCCCCGGGAGGCATATTTCCCCCCAATTTGAAATGCTGGAATCTCCCCAGGGCTGGAGCCGGAAGAAAAAGGCCCTGCAGCTTTTAACAGCACTAAGGGGCCCCGCGGTGGAAGTTTTGGGGGGGCCATCTGCCGGCATCCCAACATCCCTCTTCCCCAAAAGCGTGGTGGGGCCCTTTGAAACGCCTTTTCGGGCCCCACCCCAGGCCGATATTCCCGGGCCCCCGTTTGAAGAAGGGGACTCGTGAGGTGGCGGGGACACTGTCCCAGCGGGCCCGCTGGCGCGGGTAAGGGGGTTTGTCCCCTGGCAGCTGCAGAAGAGATACGTGGTCCTGGCCCGCGTTTTCTTTGTTGACGTTTTTCCCAGGACCAGAAGCTGCAAATCTACGTCAAGCAGGCACACCCCTGAGGCCCTCAGGTGAGGGCTGGCGGGGGGCCCTTTTGGATTTCGGGCCTTTCCTAAAGGGCAACGAGGGGCCCTAGGGCCACTGCTCACCCCCGCCAGATTTCCGGGGCCAAAAAGGGCTAAAGGGGAGAAGGTAGCTTTGGGGAAGTGAGCCCGGGGAATTTTTCCAAGGCTTTTTTTTGGGGTGCGGTAAAAAAGGGCACAGACTTGTGGGGTGTCGGGGGGAGCGGAGAACACGCCCTCTCCCCCCGGATAGTTCTGATCCCTTTCCAGATTTGCTCCCAAGGACTTTTGGCAGGTATGGCCCACCACCCGAGTGCTGTCCTAGGCTAAGGAAGGGGTACAGGGGGAAAAAATCGGACAGGCTGGAGAAGGGGGGCCGAAACCCAGCCGCCCCCTGGGTTTCCCGGGCCCCCGGGACGGGGGTTTAAGCTGCCGTCAAAACCACACATGCAGGTGGGGGGGTTTAGTAGATGGGAAGCCATGCCGCCTGAAAAGTGGACACTGGGGCTGAGAAGACCCTAGTGCGGCCTGATATGTTGGCCCAACAAATGCGACTTTCCAGACGCACCAAAAGGGGACTGGTGGGGGTCACGGGGCCCTTTTTGGGGCAGTTTAAAGGGGGGCCAGTGGAGGCTCGTTTTGGCGGGGGGCGGGAAAACGGTGCAGCGGCTTCCCGGGTATGGGGGCTGATTTTGCGAGCCGGCTTTGCCTGACCCTTTTGACTACCTGACCGAGTAAGGCTTTGTTTCGACCTTGGATGGAACTGGGGGAGGGTCCCACGGTAAAGATGTGCCCTTGCTTCTAGAGGTTGGCTGTGCAGAGGTAGTTACGGGGGCTGAGCAACCCGCCCTTGCCCCCAGGGTAAGTCTAAATCCGGGTGTCGACTGTCCCCAAAGGATGCTTTGGGGTAGAGGGGCCCCTGGGCCCATCCAAAAAAATGCCGCTGGCTGTTGGCATACGGTTTGGGGGATCCTTGTTGGACCTTGGGGGGGTTAGTTACCCGTGTTGGTAACTAAATTCTCCAAAAAGGACCTGAAGGGGCCAGCTTGGGGCAAAACTGGGGCCCTTTTGAGGAAAGGGGGCAAACCCAAAAAAGTCGTCGGGGGGCGGGAGTTTGGGTTTTTGTGGGGGCCCTTGGCCCACTTCCTCGAGGACTTGGGGGCACCGACTGTGGCGTTTTTCCATGGGGCCCGGGAAACTACTCTGGGGGGCCCTTTTTTTTTTTAAAAAAGAAGACGTTAGCCCCAGTGCGGCGATGAGGGCGTGGCAAAAGTGACCCGAGATGAGGGGCGAGCATTTTGGAACCCGGGAGGGGCGGGGGCAGCAGACGTCAATGGTGACCATGGGGGCCCCGGGCTTGGGACAGGAGATAAACCCCCCTGGGTGCCACTGCCAATCTACCCCCCGCCCAACCTCCTCCAGAGCGACCCCCCGAGAGCGAAAAAAGCCCTGCTGGATGAAAGATTTTTTTTTTTTCTGAGAAATGATTTTCAATTCGGTTAGTTTTTTTTTTGAAAAAAATTTTGTTTGTTCCCGAGGACTAATTTTATTTAATTTTTTTTGTTAAATTTGGTTTTTGGTTTTGGTATGCAGAGCAGAGGGTCGGGTTTCTTAAAAGGGGGGGTGGGCTACGCCAGTTTTTGGGGGTTTTTCTCTGGCGAAACATGTTTTAAATGAAAAGGATGAAGGGCATGTGTTTAAAATGAAAAGGGTGACCTGGGCATGGGGTTTTAAAAAAAAAGGGGTGACCTGGGGCAAAAAATATGGGAACTGGCTGCGGGGGGAGGAGGGGGCAACAAGCTAGGAAGGGGAAGCTTGGGTGCTTCCCTGAAGAACCCCATGGGTGCCCTTGTGACCTTATTTAAAAATTTTGGGGTTTCCCCGTTAAAGCTGTATGTGCAGGGGACATGCCCGGGGTTTCCCCCCGTATTGTGCCTAAGAAAAGTGTAAAGGGTAAAAAAAATTTTGGGAAATAAAGGAAAGACTGGCATTTTGTTTTTTTATTTCGTGGCCCCCCCGCCTCCAGGTGGCGTTTTCCCCCTTTTGGTGTTCTGGACCCCCCTGGGGTACTAGGTGCCTTTTTGGGGCTGTTTAGTGTTCACACCCTGGGATAGCACGCCCGCCTACCTAGCCTTTCCTTGTGTTGGTGGCCCGAGAGACGAGGTGGGCCCGGGGTAAAAATAATAAAAATAAAAAAAAATGGGTAATAATAAAAATTTAAAAATAAAAAAAATATTTTTATTAAAATGATAACGATAATAATCATTATTGTTTATTATAAGAATACCAGTAGCGGTAACAATTATGATTATAATGTAATAATAACGATACTATTACTACTACTACTACTGCAATAATAATAGTAATAATAATAATGATAATAAATTAAAAAAGCATTAATATCGCAACGGTTTTCTTTAGGAAAAAGTGCAAAAGTTTTTTTTAATAATACATATATTCCTCAAGCAATGTGAGATTGGTCTTATGAGCTTAATTTAAGGTGAAAAGAAAGGGCGGTAAAATAATTATTATGGTCTATCCTAAAATATTCTCATTTTCTTTCATGAAAGACTCACAGAAAACGAAGAAAATGTGATTCGTGTTCCCATATTAACAAAAGTAAAATATTTTTCATAGACTGACTGAAGTTCACACAAGTGCACATAAAATATTTTTGTCCCCGAAGTGAGATCGAGAGTTTTTTCACCCTTTTTTTTTAAAATCCCTATATTTTCCCCTTAGAAAAATTTTTTTTCTAAAAATGAAACGTTGTGAACGGAGAGAGAAAAGAGAGAGAGAGAGAGAGAGGGGAGGAGGAGAGAGGAAAAGGGAGAGAAGATAGATAATTTGACCAAAAAAAGAGAGAGAGAGAAGGGGGAGAGAGGGGAGGGGGGGAAAGAGGGGGAGAGGAGAGAGAGAGGAAAAAGGGAGGGAGATAGAGGGGGGAGAGGGGGAGAAAGAGGAGGAGAGAGAAGGGAGAGAGGAGAGAAGAGAGAGAGGGGGGAGAGAGAGGAGAGAAGAGAGAGAGAGAGAGAGAGAACCTCACCCCTATTAAATGTTTGATCTTGCTGTAGTTGCACGTGTGATGGTGAGAATAATTTTGGAAATGTTTCTTTTGTCTATGTGTGCGTGTCCAGGTGTGTCTTTAACCACGAATATGTGTGATTCTCTCGGTGTGTCTGTCTGTAGCTGCGAGTTCAAAATTATGAATAATAGCTTAGAATGTTTTCATTGCAGGTTTTCTGACAGAATATTTGTTTCGTGAATTTGTTTTGAAAATCATTATTTCAGTCTATTTTTTTTCGTTTAATCTGACTTGTTAATTCTACTCTGTAATATGTTGGCTAAGTTTTTTTGTTATTAGCCAAAATTTAAAAAAAAGGAACAGAAAGAAAGAGGAAGAAGAAGAAAAGAACATGGAGAACGAGAAGAAGGAAGAAGAGAAATGTAGGGAAAAACGAAAGAGGTAAAAGAAGATAAAGTTAAAAAAAGTATATAATAAAAAGAAGAAGGAGAAGAAGAAATTTTAAAATTTTAATATATTATAAATTTTATATATAATAGATATATATATATAAAAATTTAAAAAAGAAGAAGATAAATTCATACTGCCATCACTCAAACAGAAAAAAACAAATCCCTTTCTGTATTTCATAAATTCCCCTGTTAACCCCGCTCTCTCCCCCATAACAAACCCCCAAACCCTATTTCCTGGGTTTTAAAGACCCGCTCTTCATCCCCACGCACAGACGAGAGAAAATCTTCATTCTCGGGAAAAAAAAAACGGGGGGGAAATTTGATGAAGTTCTGTGTGTTGCGACAGAGTGTCTATCTTGCTTTATCACGAATGTGGCTGCGTGTGTGCGTGAGAGTCCTCTCTCTCTCTCTCTCTCTCTCTCTCTCTCTCTCTCTCTCTTTTCTCTCCTCTCTCTCTCTCCCCTTCTATCATTATCTATCTATCTCCTCTCTCTCTCTCTCTCTACACACACACCACACACACACAGATATTTTTTATAATATAAAAATAATATAAATATATATTTATATATATATAATATATATATATATAATCCATACACGCAACCAACACCCATACACAAAAATACACATGTAACAAAAACCACACCAACAAAAAAACACCCCACAGTATACACAAAACACACACACACAAATATATATATATTTAATATAAATAAAAATATATGTATGTAGTTGTATGCACCAACAACACACCACACACACAAAACCCACAATACACCACCACACTTTTGGTTAGATTTTTAAAATTTTTATAAATATAATATTATATAAAATATATATAAAAGGGAAATTTATATATATACAACACACAACAAACACACCACAATTATATATATAATATTAAAATATTTAAATAAATTAATTTTTTATAATATATTATTTTAATATTATTATAATACAACACAAACACCACACACACACACCACACCATAATTAATAATATATATATAATTATTTTAAAAATATTAATAATATATATATATATATATATATCATACACAACAGGTGTATGCGGTTACCTTTATCTTTTATAAAATGTAGGTAATGTAAGGTAGGTTTAAGTTAGGAGATAAAATTATGATTGGGTAGGAAAGAAAAAGGGAAGGGAAAAAAAAATTTTAAGGTGGGAATAATTTTAAAGGCGAGGGTTTTTTGCGGAAAATAACTAAGTTTAGTATAAATTAAGCTTAAAAAAGAAAGGAGAGCAACGTTTAAGGTAAGAAAAACATTTCTAAAAGTTATGGTAAACATTGAAGGTCCAAAAATTAGGTTTTTTGAAAAGGAAGGTTTTTTGTGTAAGAGTGGAGGGAAAAAAACCCATACAGTAAAGGGAAAAGCAAAAGGTTTAAGGGAAAAGGGACAAAAAAGTAAAAAAGAAGGCCCGGTAAGGGCCCTTTTTCAAAAAAAAAAGAAAGGGAAAAAAACCCTATTGTCAGAGACAAAGGGTTTGGGTTGGGGCAAAGGGGACCCCCTACCCGCCCCTTAATAGTTTGGACAAGACCGGTGCATTCTTCAAAAGGGGGGACTGAAGTTTTTCATTACTTTCCTTTCGAGGGAGAGAAAAAAATTTCCCTGCGGAAGGGAAATTGTCTGAGATTAATCGCCTTGCCTCGAAAAGGGGGATAAAAAGATAAAAACAGAATAGCGAATTAATTCCCTCCGAAACCCCCGGAAAGGGGTGTACCGCGTTGATTTCGTTTCCGTGGCCAGGGGAAATTTTACACAAATAAGAAAAGTTGTGACAAAGCTCTCATAAATCACGGTTTTCGCCTACCTATCTCACGGGATCGCGGAAGATTTAATTACCGTAGGCGAACACCTTGTTCCAACATTCCTTATATTATCTTAAAAAAAGGACACAAGGATGTAAAGGGCCATATCACCCCCGTACGAAGTGTCCCCCCGGGGATGAATCAACAAGCTGTTAAACCCCTTCGTGTGCGTGCCATGGACAAACATGCCATGTTATTGTGATTTAGTTAATCAATTGGGTTAACATAGTGGCAAGCCAGTACGAAGCACCAAGGAACCTTTCGACATTTTCCTTTATTTTGGAAAGGTTTTTTTGTCTTTTTTTTTGGCATTTTGGGAATTTGACAAAAGACGCGACCACATTATCAATATTAGTAGCAAAAACAAGTTACAAAATATATATATAATATATAATAATATATATTTTATAATATATATATATATATAAAATTTTAATTTTTTTTATTTATAAAAATTACCCAAAAAAAAAATTTTTTATTTTATATTT
>NC_051425.1:8355909-8370909 GCF_015228065.2 Penaeus monodon | reverse complement strand
AAAACATATATATGTATGTGTATGTGTATATAAATAAATATATATATATATATATATTATATATATATATTTTTATATATGTTTTATATATATATATATTTTATATATATATATATATATATATATATATATGTTATATGTATGTGGTATATATTTTATATATATATATATATATATATATATATATATATATATATATATATATATATTAAAACATATATATATTATAATATTATATATATTAAAATATTTATATAATATATATTTATTATGCATAGTCATAATACTGGTAGGGATATGTGCGATGTGGTTTGCATATATGTGGTGCGTATATACATATGTATGCATATATGATGTGCGCATACGTCTATACAGGGTAGACAATGTGCATTTGTAGTTGTGTATAATGTAGGAGTATGTATGCATAGGACAAAGTAAAGGTTTATGTTTGATGTCCATTGCACGAAAATGTCATAAAGCGTTTGGACTTAGGGCTTATGGGACAAAACAGTGTATAAAATATAATCACAAAATACTCATATGAATACTCAAGACCCTCTTACGAGATTATACCTGCGTGATCACAAACACGGCTAACCCTGCTGGAGGGGCTTATCGGTGGCATCCCTGCTAAAACTACCTCCCCCCCCCCCACCAAGACACACCTAAGCCTGTAGATGGGGTTTAACCCAAGCTGCACATCTAATAAAAAACATGACTGCACAAACAGAGCAAATCAGCCCTTGCTTACGCGGCGATCAGGATCGCCCTGAGCAGGGTGCTAAAATACACCGGTTAGAAACAGGCCGCCCCACAATGATAAACCTTGCATATATAATATAAACGACAAGTAGAACTGAACTACTAGTATACTTGAGGAACTCTCTTTCATTAAGGGATTTGGAGGACTCTGTGAAGACTAGGCGAAGAACAAGTATCTAAAAAATGAAACACATGTCTATTAGAGAGGTAAACCCAGGGTAGCAAGCAGAAAATATGGGTAGGTTTCTTAGTTTACAAACGTTTAGAAAAGAATTGCGTGGAATTCTATGTATAACCGAAAGAGTGTCTTCAGTAACAATAAAACTAAACAATAGGTACAAAAAGATTGTTCAGGTCTATGCTCCAACTTTCAGCCACAGTTTATGAAGAAATAGAGCAAAAAACATTTACAATAATCATGGAGATTTAATGCCAATAGGTAAAAAGACAGGAGAGACATAGCAGGGAAGGCGCAATGAGAGGACAATGCTAATAAATTCGCGGAGAAAACATGAATACAATGAATACATGAATACAATCTCGAAAAAGGCTAGAGCGGAGTGGCATGGACTGCCGCTGAATTAAAACGAATTGATATAATTCAAATAGCACGAAGGACAAACAGGGACAAACAGATATGAAAAAAAGAAGGGAGAGAAGTACGTAAATCAATACTCAAAATAAATGAAACAGTCATCTCAGGTACTAGCATGAAAACAGTAAAAGGGATCGCATAAAGAGAAATCAATGTATGCAATAAAGAAACCAGATGGAGAAGGACATTAATTCAGAGTAGGGAAACTTTACAGGATCTATACACTCAAAGAACAGCCCGGATAGAGCGACCGGCAACTAGAGAGTACAAATCACATCAGAAGAAATAAAAAGAGCGCTTAAAGGCATGAAAGAGGGAAAACACAGGCGAACGGAATTAGTATAGCTTATAATAGATCATGTAAAATGTAACATGAAATTAGCACTTTTAACAATTCCATTTCGTGGAAAAACTCTGGAAGCCTGGAAAAAATTACGACCAAAGCCCCTTTTAGTTACTTATAAACTGTTTACTAAGTCATCACAACTCGGTCTCTGACAGTCTAGATTTAACCAGCTGAGAAAAGATAGGCTTCGCATGGATCTCACACAATCACTCCAACATTCACCCAAATAAGAGAAAAAATAAACAATACAGGAACCTCTGGTATGCATCCTCGATACAAAAAGGCATTGATCTATACAAATACACATATAGAAGCTATTCAAAGACAAAAAGTAGAGGAGGTTACTGTAAAATATGGAAGATATATATACGAAGATGGGACAGCAAACCATCAAATCTTCCACACGGAAACCAATAAAATACCAATAAAAATGTGAAGACAAAAGCGATACCATCTCACCAAAACTGTTTAACAGTTTGTTTGAGAAAATCAAGAAGCTAGATGAATAGAAAGGTATCTAAATAGGAGACGAATACTGAACAATCTACACACACACACACCACATCCCCAACCATACACACACACACACACAAATACACGCACCTTCATACGTATACATATTCATCAATATCAAAGGCAATATGTAATCAGCCAAAACAGATAATGGGGATACCTGAATTCATTAAAGGTGAATGAATAGGTTTATGTACATAAAACATTTCCTATGTAGTAATCTATTTTTTTTTTCATTAATAATATTATAAAATATAAATAAGAAAGGGTAAATTGTTTATCAAATCAAAAAAATTATATAGCGTGAAGGAAAAAGAAAAGGGGATGCAGAGCGATAGAATGGTCAATAAATATATATAATATATATATATAATATAATAATATATATAAACATAGTATAATATATTATATATATATATATAATAAAAATAAAAATATATATATATAATATATATATATATATATTATATTTTATATGCATACAAAACACAACACCACATACACACACACTTATATAATATATATATAATATATATATATATTATAAAATATATATAATATATATATATATAGAGAGAGAGAGAGAGAGAGAACAACGAGAGAGAGAAGAGAGAGAGAGAGAGAAAAGAGAGAAGAAGAGGAGACAGAGAGAGAGAGAGAAAGAGAAGAGAGAGAGAGAGAGAGAGAGCGACAACATAAAGATATTTGCGGCTGTCGATGATAATGTGGAAAGAAAAAGCGCAAGATCGAATTGAGTGGCGAAGGATGGTGGAGAGGTGCACGGCTGCTCAAACGTTATTGCTGAATATATATATATATATATATATATATATATATATATATATATATATATATATATATTAATATATATATATTTTATATATATATATATATATATATATATATAGAGAGAAGAGAGGAGAAGAGAGAGAGAGAGAGAGAGGACCAGAGAGAGAGAGAGAAAGAGAGAGAGAGAGGGAGAGGAGAGCGACAAACATCAAAGATTTTTGCGGGCTGTCGAGATACATGTGGAAAGAAAAGCGCAAGATCGAGTTGAGTGGCGAAGGAGGGTGGAGAGGTGCCAGGGCTGTTTCAAACCGTTATTGCTGATATATATATATATATATATAAAATTATATATATATAATATATATTATTTTTAAAATATATATATATATATATATATATATATATTATAAAATATATATATATATATATATAAAATATATATATATATATAAAATATATATAAAATTTATATAGTATATATATATATATTTTATATTTTATATATATAAAAATATATATAGAGAGAGAGAGAGATAGAGGAAGAGAGAGAGAGAGAGAGAGAGATAAAAAGAGAGAGAAAGAGAGAATGAGAAACAGAGAGAAAAACAGAGAGAGGTCTACATTTAGACTTAAGATCGTATGGACTGAATAGACAAGGCAACAAATAACAGAAAAGGGAAGAAACAGAAAATACACGAGTATGCTCTTGTTCTCTCGTTCTTCCCTCCTTTGTTCTGTTCGCAATTTGTTCGACATGAATCCCACCTAGGATAAGATGGAAGGAGAAATTTATAGGTGGATAGACAGAGAGATAGACAGGCAGGATATATAGAACAACGGAGAATAAACAGATAGGTGGAAGGACTGAGGGATAGGTAGATAGACAAATAGATAGCTATATGGATAGACAGGCGGCACATATGAAAAGACCAATAGATCAGTAAAGACATGGATAGGCAGAGATACAAACAGGCTGGCGCAATAATATAGAGACAAATAGTTTGCATAATTTCAGCGCAACTAAACCGATTTCGAACGTAATGCTACCAAACGCATTTTGGTGAGCAAATTCTTTAATCATATTACATGAAATAACGTTAACCGCTAATTCGCATTAGGCAAATTTATGCACGAAATTATACGAAATAATGTCAACAGCAATTCCAGCAAATGGTATGAAATGCGTGGATACAAATAAACACAACCTGTTTCCAAATATCATTACCGGTGATGAAAATTTTTGGGGAATACTGTCTGTTATTGCCAAATGTCACTATATATTTCTGTATGAGGAGGGAAAGGAAAAGGGAGGGAGAGAGAAACAAGAGAGAAGAGAGAGAGAGAGAGAGAGAAGAGAGAAGAGAGAGAGAGAGAGAGAGAGAGAGAGGAGAGGGACAGTAAAAAAAAAATAGAAGGAAGAAAAGAGAGTGGGGGAGATGGGTTTTAGATGGAAAAATAAATGCAGAGAGACGAGAAAGGAATGTGAGAGAGAATGGGGGAAGGAGGACAGAAAGAGAAAGAAAAAAAGAATAGAAGAAAAAAATAAAAAAAAACAATATAAAGAAAAAATCATAATATAACAATTTTTATTATTTCATTATTTTTTATTTGGTATTATAGGTATTATCCTTTGGGGTAAGAAAGTCTGATTATATTGCTTCTAAACTCCCCCTGGTGCAAGGAATGCCGGGGTTTCCATCCACTGGCGTGGGATTTCATCGTGGGGCAGCTTGATTACTAGACGAGATTTTCTACCACTGCACCAAAAAGCATAAACAGACAGAGAAAGAGAAAATGAAAGAGAATGAGAAAAAAAAGAAAGAGAAAGAGAATAAGAGAGAATTAAAAAGAGAGAAAGGTTTGACAGCAAAAAAAGGGAAAAAATGACCGCGCCAAAAACGATTTATATACAACAGATTGATTTTTCCCTCACTGATTACTACCGTAAATTTAACATTAAACTCGCCAACTGCATTGAAAATAACTGAAGGCCCCAAAAACATAAAATACACAGAACCGTAAGAATACAGCCTACCCTGCCATCTTACACACCCCCTTAGTCATGTTAGAGTTAACCCCAAAAAAAAGGCCCACACTAGGCACAGTAATATTCTCATAAAAAAAAGAATATCAATGCAAGGGGAAAAACCAGTGAAAAACTTTTGAGAAAAAATGAGGTAGTTTGTCAGAAACATCAATGTCCTTTGTGGTTTTTAAAACCAATGGGGGGATAGCGGGGGCTGGTTTTGACTTTCAAAAGGGTGTAAAGGTTTCTTTTAGCAACTGTGGTCTGTGTCGCGGATTTTGCTTTTGACGGTTTTTCTTTACTGATCTCATCATAACTTTTCCGTTTAGAAAAATATCATATTAGTTATCACTATTTTAGTTATTATTGATATCATTCTTATTATGATAATGGTTATTGTTATTATAATTATCGTTGTATTTATTATTATTATTATTATTATTATTATTATTATTATTATTATTATTATTGTTATCATTAATGATTATTATTATCATTGTTATATATATATCATTTTTACGATTATCATCATTATCATTACTATCATAACTAACTTATTTTTTATTTGTGTTATTTCTATCTTTAGTAGTATCTATTTCTTAGTCATTACTATCATCACATTATATGCTTTAAATAATCTACTATTCATATTATTCTTATCATTATAAAAGTAATAATAACGGTTTTTTAAAAGTATTATAATGAAATACAATGTAAAATAATAATAGTAATAATGTCATAAAATAATTTTTTTATGAAAAATGATGATGATGATTGTAGTATAATTATGCGATGATGTCATCCTATTCAACATATATAGCAGTAAACTGCAGCAGTGTAGTATTTTTCAGTATCCTATCTATTGTGATTTTCGATATTGTTAATTCAGTCATGATCATTATTTTTGCGATTATTATTAATTTGGTTTTGTTCAGTGTTATTTCGGAATTATTAAAGGAGTAAATAATTGATAAACGTAAATGAATAATGATAGTACTGATAAAATTAAAAAAAAACCAAAAGGGGAATACCAAAAATAAAAAGAAGGAAAAAAAAGATGGAAAGAAAAAATATATATATATACATATATTGCATTTCATTCCATGAAACTCCTATTATTCATCGCAACAAGAATTACTGAATTAATTTATGGGAAACTGTAGCTCATATGACATGTGGCAAAGGCAGTGTCAAATGACTCCTCTCTACTGATAAAACGCAGCGTTAAAATTTATTCATTACCCACTTGGTATAGGAAATCTAAAAATACGTATTTTCATGTAAATTTAGATTCTGAGCATATGCTTGGAATCTAAAAAAAAAAAAAAAAAAAAAAAAATGCAGATGATTCATACTAGTGATGGAATCCCTGCTTGACCCTAGACTAGCTATTTTTACTAGAATGCATACTCTGTCCAGTCTCAGTAAGGACAATGTGGCAACTACCCCTAGACTCGTAGTAGTAAAGGAAATAAAAGAATATTGGATATCAGTTTTATAGATCCAAATACACGTGTATATATAATATGACGAGCATTGGTGAAGAAGAAAAAGAAAAAAAAAGGCGGGCATATTCGTATATTCAGATTCCGAGTGAGTTACCGTGTTCCTTTCCTGTGAAGGAGCACTGTTGCTTTTATCTGTATATTTAATATTACACAGTACCACTACCATTTGGTTACTTTCCCATGGCACTATTCTAGCATAACCGCGTTTTAAGATTTCTTCTCCCCCGTTATCTCCCTTGCCTCTGCCCAACTGAAAAAAATTTAGAAAGAACTTAAGAATAAATGTGACATTTACGGGGCTCCATCTCTCTAGGAATTCCTAGCCCCACTCAATTTTTCTGCCAAACATAAAAAAAATGTAAATTAGTTGGAAACCCTTTTATATCTATTCATTTTAGAAAAATTTAACCTTTTTTTTATTTTTTGGGGAAGGAAAGATTAAATACTAAATTTTACTGGAATAATTAATAATAACAATAATAATAATTATTATATTATAAATTTTTATTATTTTTTTTTTTAATTATTAAAAACAAAAAAATTTACTTAATAACAAAAAAGATGTCCCTACAAAATTTAAAACAACTTACAAAAAAAATAAAAACTTTTAATACTATTATACTTATTTCCCTTTTTAAAATCCCTTTTACTATTTTTACTCCCGACTACTACTACTACTACGTTCTTACAAATACTATTTATTACTACAAAATTTTTATTACTACTACTGTTACTATTATTTTAACTTTTATTACAAATTTAACTACTACTACTGTTACTACTACTACAAACGGGCTTTACACTATACTACTGTTACTACATTTCTGTTTATACTACAAACTTTACTACAAACTTTTTTACTACTTTTACTTTACCTTTTTTTAACACTTTACTACTTTTTTACAAATACTACAAATGACTCCTACTAACTATTTGTTATACTATTTCCCGTTACAAATTACTACTCCTGTTACTACTACTACTCCTGTTACTACTACTACTACTGTTACTCCTCCCTAAAAACTGTTTACTACTACAAACTATTTTTACAAATTACAAACCACTGTTACTACTACAAATACGGTTACTACAAACTAACTACTGTTACTACAAATTACTATTTTAAACTCTACAAATACTACACTGTTATTACTACTCTACTACTACTACTTTTTACACTACTACTATATTTAACTACTACTATTTTACTACTACTACACTACTTTAAAATAGAAATAAAAGTTTCTTTTTTAAAATGAAATATAAAACTTAATGACACACTCAACTTTTTAAACCAAAAATACTAGGGGGTTTCAAAAATATTATAAATTTAAAATATTACCGCATACTATAAAACGGGTTATATCCCCCTTTACAAACTAAAAAGGGAATACAAATACCCTGACTAACTTTATTTTCAAAAAATACAATTTTTTTAAAACATGTTTTTTTCCACCTTGATACAACAATGCTATATCAAAATTGAATCATAGGAATTTTTATTTTTTCATATAATCCCTTTTCATTTTATTATTAATATTAACCCTTTTAAAATATTTAAATGGAATATAAAATTTTGTGGGGAATTAAATGGGAAAAAAATAAAAAAAAATTTAAAATACGAATAGCTTTGAAAGCAAAATTTAACAAATAGGTTTTAAAAAATTTTAAATAAATAAATAAATGAAGAAATAAATAAAGGAAAATCATTCCCCAAGGAATTTCCCCATAAATAAGTTTTTTTGAAAAAACCTAAAAGTTTTTTTGTTGATTTTAACAGGGAAAAAGGGGAAATGGGTTTTGAAAAAAGGGTTTGACAGAGGAAATTTTTCATTTTTTTGGAATAAAGGGCGAAAAAATAAATTTTTTTAAAACCGGGGAAACAAAACAAAAACAAAATAAAAAAAAACAAAGGGACAAATAAAAGTAAGGGGAAAAAAAATAAATAAAAACTGAAAAAAAAAAAAAAATCAGTGGGCCATTTTTTAAGAAAATTTTTAAAGGAAACGAACCAAAACAATATTTAAGGGAAAATATTAAATAATAAAAAAAGATAAAAATATTTTTAATAGGGGGGGGGGGTTGGGGCAGGGGGTGGGGGTGGGGGTTGGGGGGGTTTTTGGTGGGTTGTTAAAAAAAAAAAAAAATACCCAAAAAAAAAAACCCAAACACACACACACAAAACAAATCTTTTTTTTATAATAAAAATTTTAATAATTAATAATAATAATAATAATATCTTTTTTGTTTTTTTGTTTTTTTTTTTGTTTGTTTTTTGGGGGTTGTTTGGTGTTATTGAAAAAACCAAAATTCCCGCACACACCCCACAACAACCACACACACACACACAAACCACCCCACCCCACCCCAAAAAAATTTTTATATATAATAATAAATAATAAAAATAAAAATTTTAAATAATAATAAAAAATAATATATTTAAAATTATATTTAGTATATAAAAAAAAATTTTTTTAATTATATTACCTATATTTTGTATTATTATTATAATATAATAAAATTTTATAAAAAAAAAAAAAAAAAAAAACACAAAAACTTTATATTTATATATATATTATATTTATATTAATAAAATTTTATATATATATATAAAATATATAATTTTAATAATATATATATAAAATATATATATATTATATATTTTATATATGTTTTTTTTAATTTTTTTTTAATGTATATTATAAAATTATATATATTAATAATTAAAAAATATATAATTTTATTTTTAAAAATCTAATATATATATATATATATATTTTAAAAAATATATATAATTGTTATATATATAAATATATACTATAAAATTTATTTTTAAAATATATATATATATTTTGTGTTTTGTGTGGGGGGGGGGGTTTGGGGGGGTTGTTTTGTGTGGGTTTAATATATATATATATATAAAAATTTTAAAAAAATAATAGAATTTTTAAAATAAAATTTTTATATATAATAAATAATAAATAATAATAATAAATTAATAAATAAAAAGATAATAATAATAAAATAAAAAATTTAAAAAATAATAATATTATTATAATATAATAATAATATATATAAAATATATATATATTTTTTTTTTTTTTTTATAATAATAATATATAAACTATATATATATATATATATAAATATATATTATATATAATTTTAATTTTTAATAAAAATTTTAATAATATAATAAAAAAATGGGAAAATTTTAAATGAAAGAGTTTTGTATTCTACATATAAAAATAAAAATAATAAAAAAATATATCTATATATATATTATAAAAAATATATATTTTATATATATTTTATATATATAATATATATAAATATATAATATATATAAAAAATACATATAAAATAATTTATTTTTTTTTATATAAAATTATATTAAAAATATAAAAAAATATATAAAAATATATTTTATATATATTATTTTATTATTAAAAATAATATTATATATTTTATATATATATAATATAAATATATATCATATATATATACTATTTTAATATATATATAAAATATTTTATTATATTTTTTATTTTTATAACATTTTAATACATAATAAAAAAACATTTTTATTACCAAAATTTATAATATATTATTATTCTTTTAATTATTATTATCTATCATCTATATAAAATTTATTAATCCAGAAATTTTAAAATTTTTATTTTTTAATTTTTATATTTTTAATATATATATATTTAATTTATATATTATATATATATATAAAATTTTAATTTTTAAAATTTTTTATATAAATTTTTAAAATTATATATATATATATATATTAAAGAAAAAAAAAAAAAATACAGAGGGGGGAAGAGAGAGAGAGAGAGAGGGGGGAGAGGGGGAGAGAGGGGAAGAGAGAGAGAGAGAAGAGGAGGGGAGAGAGAGAGGGGAGAGGGGGAGAGAAAAAAGAGAGGAAAAAGAAGAGGGGAGAGAGAAAAAGAGAAGAGAGAAGAGAAAGAGAGAGAGAAGAAAGAGAGGAGAGATAGAGAGAGAGAGAGAGGAAAAGGGGAGAGAGAAAAAGAGAGAGAGGAAATAAAAGGAGGGGGAAAAGGAAGAGAAAGAGAGAGAGAGAGAGGAAAAGAGGAAGAGAGAAAAGGAGGGAAAGGGAAAGAGAGAGAAAAGGGGGAGGAAGAAGAGAGGAACCACACTTCTTGAGGTAATTCTGCAAAAAATTTACTTTTACCGAACAAATTAACGTGTGAAATAAATTCCACTAATGAAAAAAATGTTCCATTTTTTTAAAAAACACTGCAAAAAAATTTTAAGCGAAATAAAATGACGCGACATTCGGGAAGCGTACTTAGACTTTTTTTAAATTTTAAAATCATTGTGTTTTTGTAAAACCGATTATTTTATTATATATATATATTATTATAAAAATATATGTATATATATATTATATTATAATATTATAATATTATAAAATTGTTTTAATATATATATAAAATATATATATATATATTTTTTTTTTTTTTTTTGGGTTTTTTTTTTTTTTTTTTTTTTTTTTTTCAAGGAGAAAAAAATTAAAAAAAAATTTACTCGAAAAATAATTTTTTTAACAAAAAATTCATTTTTTCCCTTTGTTTTTCTAATTTTGAAAAGGTATAAAATAAAAACCCAAGCGGTGGGGAGTTTCCCCTTGCCCTGATTTGTTTTCCCAAGGGTTATTAAAAGTATCCTCCTTTTTTTTAAAATATCTTTTACGTTTTTTCCTATTTCTTTTATTATTATTATCTTTGTTTATGTTTTATTATTTTTTTATTATTTTTAATTCATTATTATCTTGTTTTTTTTTTTTTATTTTTTATTATTATTGTTATCATTTTTTTTTTTTTTTTTTTTTTTTTTAATTTTAAAACTTTAACCCTTGGGGGAACTCAGAATTTTTTTTTTATAAATTTTCAATTGTATATTTCCCAAAAAGAGCTTTTTTTTATAAAGTAAATGATTCTTTTTTTTAATGCTTGCAAAAATCAGAATTTACCAAAAAAAAAGGGGGCCCTTTCCTTTGACTTACTTTTGGGGATCATAAGCTCTAATGACAACCCCTGTGTTTTTTCCCAAAAAAGGTGAGTAAATTTATGCCTCACGGATTTGAAACCTGCATTTTACATGTGTAATAGAAAAAAATAAAATTTTAAAACCAAAATTTACTTTCCCCCCCTTGTGTTCTGTTTATATAAACGGCATACACACATACCCAGGGGGAAAAAACGCATACATAAGAGAGAAAGGAAAAGGCAGTCAGACGTAACAGATAAGCAGTTTACCCCCTACTGATGGGACATATAGCCCCAACAAAAGATATATATATATAAGGTTTCTTTCCTTATCTAACCCTTTTCTTTTTCTCCATTTCTCCATTAAATGGGGGTATATATAATAAATATTATATATTAATTAAATATATATATATATCTATATAATATATATATATATATATATATATAATTTTGTTTAATATATTATATATTTTATATATATAAAATTATATAATATATATATATATATAATATAAAATTTTTTACCATTTTCCCCTCCTCGCATTTTCTGTCTCCCCTCTCTCTCTCGCTCCCCCTTTTTTCTCTCTCTCTCTCTCTCTCTCTCTCTCTCTCTCTCTCCTTTTCTCTTCTCCCTCCCCTTCCTCTCTCTCTCTCTCTCTTTCTCTATCTCTCATTTCCTTTTTTTTTTCTGTAAACAGAATGACCCCCTGAGTTTGAAACCCAAAAGGAGACCTACGTTTTATTGGTCAACGTGGGGTTTGTTATGCCCCTTTTGGGGCCCCAAAAACCCGTTTTCCACCCTTTGACGGGATTCGTTTTTTTTTGCTGTGCTGAAAAAAAAGGGATTCAAGTTCTCTTATCTAAATTAATATTTTATAATATATATATAATATATTATTTTATATATAAAATTTTAATATATTATAGGGTGTGTGGTTGTGTGTGGTTTTGGTGTGTGTGTTTGTGTGTGTGTGTGTGTGGGGGGTGTGGGGTGTGTGGTGTGTGTTTTTGGTTTTTTGTGGGGTTTTTGTGAAATATATATATATAAAATATATATATATATATATATATAAAAATATTTTAAAATATTCTTTATTTTTTTATTTATTTTATTTTTTGCAAAACACACAGACATCCACAACCCGAAAAATTATATGTGTGTGTGTATAAAATATTAAAATAAAATTATTTATATATATAATATAAAATTATTTTAAAATATATATATATATTATATAAAATATATATTACATATATATATATATATAAATATATATATATATATTTTATATATATAATATTTTTTAATACATATTTTATACACTTTATATTATTTATATATATACTTTAAAATACAAAATATATTTTATATTTTATAAAATATAAAATATATATATATATAAAATTTATTATTTTATATATTTTTGAGGGGTTGGGTGTGGGGTTAAAAAAATTTTTATATTTATAAAAAATAAAATATAAAAAATAAAATAATAAAATATAATTATATATAATAAAATTTTTTATATATAATATATATGGGGGTTGGGTTTTGTGGTGTGTGTGTGGTTTTTGGTGGGGTGTGGGGGTTTTTGTGTTTTGTTTTTGTGTGGGGTTTTTGGGGGGTTTTGTGTGGTTTTTGGTGTTATAAAAATATATAAAATTTTATATTTTAATTTAAAAATAAAATTTAAAATATTATATATATTTTTTATATAATATATTACATAATTATCTTTTTTTTTTAATAGAGCCATTCATTCCACTGCAGGCATATTTTCCCTCCCCCAATTTATTTTTGGAGGGGTTTTTTTGGGTTTCACCCTTGTCTGATTGGATCCCCTTTCCAAATAACCCCGGGGGTTCGGGGGGGCGCAAAACACTTGTGCCAGGGCGGCGTTTCCCCCTAGGGGACACATGCATTTGCCTTTCAAGGCGTTGGGGCCCTTTTTCTCCCCGTGAAATTGGCTGAAGCCAGCAGTCGGAGCGCAGGCTTTTTTAAAGGGCCCGCCGCGAGGGAAGAATTAAACTCGGGACCAGGGCCCCCGAGGGCCTGAGTCCACGGGGACTATCGTGGCATTGTAAAATTTTATTTTTAAAAAATTAAAATATATATATATATATATATATATATATATATATATATATATATATGCGTGTGTTTGGTTGTGTGTGTGTGTGTGTGTTGTTTTATGTGTGTGTGCGGGGGTTGTATTTTATGTTATCCCTTCCAAAAACGACTCTAAAAGTAAACCCCGGCCCCCAAAAAATTTCGCCAGGCGAAAGCTTTTGAGAAAGGAAGCGATAAGGAGGCAAAAGGGGTTTAACAGCCTTTCGGGATCCCCTTTTAAACAGCCCCTAAACCCGGCCCCCAAATTCGAAGGGTTTCCAGCTGGGTTGAAAAGGTTTCCCGGGGCCCGGGTTTCGTTTTTTTTTTTTTTTCCCTTTTTTTCTTGTTTTTCGTTTTTTTTCTGAGGTGTTTTAGTTGTTTTTTTTTTTATTTACTTACTCTTAAATTTTTTTCTTTTGTTTTCATATTACCCCGCTTTTTTTTAAGTCTTTTTCTGAGATTTTTTTGATTATTTTTTTTTTTAAAAAAATTCTGTGGGGTGTTGTCTGTCTGTCTTTTTATCGCCCCCCCCTTCCCCATTTGATCTTCTTTCCCCATTACAAATGTATCCTCTACCCCATACCATATATCCATCCATTGTTATTTTTTTTTGCTCCGGCACTGTATTTTTGGGCTTATGTTAATAATGTTTAATTGAATTTGGATACACTGTAAGAAAAAATAATAAGGGATAATCATTTTATAATCAAAAAAATAATTATATAAATGTAATAATAATGAGGGAAAGTAATGATAAAAATAGCAATGCCCGTAAAAAGAGGGCAGGGAAAAGAAAGAGAGAATTGGCTGGGAAAGGGAAACTCATAAATTTTGGAAGATAATGTTTTTTTGAGGCATTTCCTTTGAAAGTTTCCAAACCCACTACCTTTGGCAATGTTATTGAGAGGAAATTCCAGTACCTTTTGTGATGCTGATAATCCCCCATGTCTTGGGATTATGAACCTGGGGTTTTTATGCAAAGGGGGGTTTTTGCTCTAACCAAGGATTCACGCCAGCGAGTGATATGCACGGGCCCTCGGAAAAAAACGAAATTTCCCTTTTAAAAAATGCTTTGGGAATTTTATTATTAAAACCCTTTTTGGGGGGTGAAAATTCTTTTAAGCTACTTTTCTTAGCCAAAAGGGACAGATTTTTAAAATTTCAAAATTTTTTTTTTTCTTTTCGTTTTTTTTAACGGGAAAGGGTTTAAAATATTTTCCCCCTGTTTTGAGTGAAGTGAAAACGTTTTTGCTGGGAAAAAACCCCCCCGCTATACGTTTTATATATTCATATAAAGGTAAAATATATTTTTTATATCCCATAGGTG
>NC_051425.1:8345909-8350909 GCF_015228065.2 Penaeus monodon | reverse complement strand
ACCATGAAAATGGGACCCCTTTTACCACCCCGGGGCTCTCCAAATTTACCTCATGGGCATCTTTGCCCGCAAAAATCAACTTTAAAGTAAGTCCCGGTTTTGGGTTTTGGGTGGTGAAGGGGAGAATAGGAGATGTAAGAAAATGTTTTTTGGAAGAATGTGGGCAGGGGGAAGGGAAAAACTTAAGAAAAAAGAGAACAAAAGTAATGGAAATATGAGAGGGGAAAACGCGCACTGGTGGTGATAATATTGGGATCTGCCCCCGTTTTTGATTTTACTGGGAGTAATGAGATTATAAGGGAAACCCTGGGGTTGATAATGGGCGATAAGAACTTTTGAAGCAAAAGGTAATTGCGTAGTAGTAATGGTAAAGAATACTTTGGTAGTGATTACTTTTTTCTATTTAAAATTAGTTTTTAAAAAGTGAAAAGCGGAAACAAATGATGAGAATATTTTTAAGTTGTCTTTTTCAGTTATCGATAATCTGACATACGTAAAATTTATTTTCCCCATATTACATTGGATTTTATCTTGAATATCAAAAGGGTAATGAAAAAACGCTATAATCAGTTAAAAAAAGATAGTAGCAACGACGACTTTTGATGTAATATAAGTAGTATATTTAAAACTATTAGCTGATTAGTAGGATAGAAAAAAAACCCAAAAAAAACATATTGTAGTGTAAACAGTAGTAGAAATAGTAATAAAGTTGGGGGTAACCCCGTACAAGCGTAAATATAGTAGTTAGTAAATAGCAGCAAATGATAGGATACGTGATTGGGAAAATAAGAAAGATAATGGTAAAAAAATAAGAACAATTTTAGTAAAAAATTTAAAAAGAAAAAATGATGACACTGATAACAGAAATTTTAAAAAAATAGAAATAATAAAAAATGAAACAATAGTCATGATAAAAGTAATAGTAATAATAGAAACAAAAAAAGAATTTTAAAGATATTTTTCGGGAGTAACGAATTTAAAATAAAATATGATAATGTGATGATGGGTGAAAAATAAAAAAATAAAAATAATAACATAATAAAAAATAATAAAAATAATAAAAATTTAAAAATAAAAAAATTTAAAAATAAAAATAATAAAAACAAAAAAAGCAACAATGAAATAAAACCATAATAATTAGTATTGGAATGATGAAAAATATCAAGGGGAAAAAAATGAATACCAGCAATTAAACCCTTAAAAGACAAAAAGAACCATGATAAGAAGAAATGCAAAACCCAAAAAGGACTTTACAGGCACAATTTTCCCCACTAAAATTTTTTTAATTCGATAAATCGTTTCGACCAATTAAAACGGGTAATTTTTCCCTTTTAAACCTTTTTAATTAGAAAAAATCAGTATTGAAACAGTTAACGATTAAGGGAAAATTTTAAAAGATTGGTCCAATTACGATCCGAATTAGATATATTGCAACTTGAAGATTGATGAGTAGGTATGACCCTTTCAACGTTTAAAATGGGGGAAAAAAATGTAATGCCCTAATCGGATTATAATTAATTAGTCTGTTAAATTTATTTTTAAAATCAATAACTTTTCGACCAAGCAAAACAGGGAACCCTTTTATCAAAAAAAAAATAAAAGGAAATTTTTATTATTTAAAAAAGTAAAAGTAATAATGATTTAATTTTTATAGAAAAAACAATGATTAAAAAAACAAAAACATAGTTTTAATAGTGATAAAAAAAGAAAATAATCCTCCCTTTTCCTCCTCTTCCCATCCCTTATCATCATCATCTCATCCCCTATTACAACATCATCAAATCCCCTCCTCCTCATTTTACACCATCAAATTTTAATCACCATCATCATCACTCTTCCCTCCTCATTTCCCCATCCTCCCCATCATCATTTTTCTCCTCCCTCCTTTCCCCTTCATCATCAAAAATCATCATCAAACACATTTATCATCATCATCATCATAATTTTTCATCATCATCATCATTTATCATTTTTCATCATCATCATCATTTTTATCCCCCTCCTCTTTTCCCCCTTCTTTACCATCATATTTTTCATCACATCATCATCCCCATCCTTATCCTCACCATTTCCCCCTCCTCCCCCATCATCATCATCCTTAAACCTCACCATAAACATTTTCATCATCATCATAAACTTCATCCCCCCCCCCCAAAATTTAAAATTTCAAATTGTTTTCCCTTATTGTTTTTAAAACCCTTTCCCTTTTTGCAATGTCCCTTTTTTTTTCTATAAAATCATCATCATCATCACATTCATCAGTATTAATCTTTTCATTATTTTTTTAAATTTTTGATTATTGTAATCGATATCATTAGTGTTCTTCTTATTTTTGTTAACATTATTTTTTTATCATTATTGTTATTTTTATAATAATAATAATTATCATTTCAAATTTTTAGTATTAAACATTTATTATTATTATTTTATTATTTTTATTATTTTTTTTATTAAAATTTTTTTGTTGCTATTATTTTTCATTATTATTTCATTTTATTATTAATATCATTTCATTTTAAATTTTATCATCATTGTACCATTTTTATCATTATTATTATTTATTTGCCTTATTATTATTATTATTTTATTATTTTATTATTAATTTATTATTTTATTATTATTATTATCATAATAAAAATAATAATTATAATAATAATAATAAAATATAATAATAAAATAATAATTAAAAATAATTACTATTATTATTTTAATTTTCATTTTAAATACTTTGCTGTTTTTATTACCATTATCCTTATTATCCCTCCCCTATTATTATCATCAATTTTCTATGGAGTATATTTCAATTTTTTTTATAACATTGTTATCATTTTCCCTTGTCATTTTTATTATTATTATCATTATTTTTATTATTTTTTATTATTTTTGTTTTTGTTGTTGCTGTTTGTTGCCCGTTGGGTTTTTAAAAACCCATTTTCATTTCTTAATATCATTACTTATTGTTATTATTACACTAAAAAACGAGAAGAGTATATCCCTTGTTGTTTTTTATCAGTATCATTATATAAATTTCCCATTTAAATTCCCTTTCTGCTACTACTACTAAATGCTACTATTTTTAACAGTGTTAACCTTGTGAAATTAATCCGTAACATGTAGGGGAAAGGGGCATACTAAAAACAAAGACAAAAAATGTAGTAAAAGAAAAACAAAAAACAAAAAAAAAGCAAAAAAAATGTAATAAGGGCTCAAAAACAATAACCAAAAACTGTAGCAATAAGAAAATCAACAAAAAATAACAAAAACTTTAGTAAAAACAACAAAAACAGCACACCAAAAACAACGCAAAAAAAAGAACAAGAAAAAACAAAAATCAAAAACAAAACAGCAAACAGCCAAAAAAAAACAAAAATCAGCCCTTTCTTTTTCTTGAAAAATATTCGGTTTTTAAAAAACCACGGACGGGGAGTGGGGTCGGCTTCACCCCCCAAAGGCTCGGCGACAGGGAAAATTTTTTATTGGGGGCAGAGGAAGGGGGACGAGAGAAGCGAAGCTGGGGGTCTCCGATTTTTTTGATTTTTTTTTTTTTTTTTTTTAGTTTTTGTTTTTTTTTTTTAAAAGAAAAGACGATGATTTAAAATAATTGATAATATTAATGAAATTAATGAAGCAATAGCAGTAATGATAATAAGAAAGTTAATGATGATAATAGTGACAATAGTATAGGTAATGATTATATTAATAATGATAGTGATTTAACCCATGCATTGGTAACTTTCTTAGATAAAAGCCAACTTATACTACTTAAAAAAAAAGAATAAGAACAATAACAAAAATTTCTGGGAAACATTTTAAAAAAACAACAATTAAAAAATGGGGAAAGGCAGTACAGCAAATTAAAAAGCATTTAGGGGGTACTTAACTAAACCCCAAACCCTTTTTAAACACCAACCACAGGGCAGGGCATGGCCCCTGGGGCCCTTTGCATAAATACATGAAAGGGCCCAAGTGATAGACTATTTTGGGCCACCCTTTAAAAAGATAGCTTCGGGATCTTTCCCCCCCCGGCCTTTCAGAGAGAGAGATCTAACCGGGTTTGTGAAGCCCTTTGGATGGGAGGTAAGGATTTTTTTTCTTCCTTTTTTTTCCTTCTTTTTCTCTTTTTTACTTCTGCTGAATATCTTTTTCTTATTAATCTATTTTTTATGTATTATAAGTTCCCTTCTTATTCTTTTTCCTCTTTTTGTTCTTTTATTTTTTCTTCTTCTTTTCTTTTCCCTGCCCTTTTCCCCTTGTTTGGGCCAGGTGATGGAGAGGGAGTTACGTTTAGAATTTGTTGTTAAGATTATTTGTATCTTAAATTTCGGGCGCGCCCTGTTTTTTAAAAACAGGGTTGAGAATAAAATAGATAAGGGAAAAACAAAAAAAAAATATTAAAACACATACATCGAAAACAACACGTTTTTTTCATATTAAAACGCACATTATTGTGTAGTTACATTTTAAACCCCTTTCACCCGATTACGAATAAAATCATTTTTGTAATGCCACCAAAATCCATCCAAAACAAACACCCACCCTTTTCCATATATATAATATATAAAATATATAAATTATTAATAAAAAATATATTATATTAATATATTATAATATATATATAATATATATATATTATATAATGGGATATAATTAAATATAAATAATTTAAATTTAGGGTATATATAAAACATATACAAATATTAAATATAATAAATAATTTTAAAATATATAAATATATATATATATATATAATAATATATAATGTGGATAATATATAATATATAATATATATAAAAAATAATAAAAATAGAAAATACACATATCATAAAAATATATAAATAATATATAGTTATTAAAAATGATATAAAATATATATAATTTTTTGTAATAAATTTTAAAAAAGAAATATCTATATTATAAGAATATATATATATTATATATATAATATATTTTATTATATATATATTATAACTATATATAATTATATATCCAATATATAATAT
>NC_051425.1:8335909-8338409 GCF_015228065.2 Penaeus monodon | reverse complement strand
GGCAGGCAGGGAGGCAGGCAGGCAGGCAGGCAGGCATAGATAGATACAGATAGAGATAAATAGATAGATAGATAGAGAGAGAGAGAGAGAGAGAAACAGAGAGAGACAGAGACAGAGAGAGACAGAGACAGAAAGAGTCAGAGACAGAGAAAAAGACGGACAGGAACAGAAACACAAAGACAGACAATCAAAACCCATTCAGACGCAGCAAGAACGAGAGCAAACGCCACGTACCTCAACCTCAACCTCCTCCTCCCCTTACCAGGATAGTGATGATGCGGGAGTCAGGGCTGGTGGACCGCTACCTGCAGGAAGCCACTACCAACGTGACCGCCTGCATGGTTCCCCCGGGCGAGGAGGCGGGCAAAGGGAGCTCCCTCGTCCTCTCTTTTCTGGACCTCGGGGGCGTCTTTCTCTTCATGTTTGGAGGTATGTGGGTCTTGTGTTTTGATGGCAAATTCGTATCAAATATTATTTATTTTTTGTTATCATCATTGTTATTATCATTGTTGTTATTATTGTTGTTAGTATCATTATTATTATTATTATCATCATCATTATTATTATTATTATTATTATTATTATTATTATTATTATCATTATTATTATCATTATTATTATTATTATCATTATTACTATTATTACTTTTGTATGTATTGATTTGTTGTTGTTTATTTATTTGTTTTTTTTATCGCAGTATGCTCTTGGTTTTCCTCATTCCTGTCCTTCCTGATGATGCAGTCTTCTTCTTTTTATCATGTTCCTTCTAATTATTCTTCATCCTTTTCTTTCTTTCCACTCCTTCTTAATTCCCATCTTCTATTTCCAGATTCTTCCAACTTCTCCTTATTTCTTTTCTTCCTCCTCCTCCATATCCTTTCACTTGATTTCCCTTCCATCTATCTGTTGCTCCCCTTCTCTTTCTCCTCTTTTTCTCTCGATTTCTCCTCTCTCTTCTATTGCCCTTTCCTTTTCATCGCCAATTTCTGCCTGTCATTCATTCATATCTATCTATCTATCTATCTATAGACATACACACACACAACAAAACACACACACACATATATATATATATATATGTGTGTGTGTGTGTGTGTGTGTGTGTGTATGTCTATAGATAGATAGATAGATAGATATGAATGAATGACAGGCAGAAATTGGCGATGAAAAGGAAAGGGCAATAGAAGAGAGAGGAGAAATCGAGAGAAAAAGAGGAGAAAGAGAAGGGGAGCAACAGATAGATGGAAGGGAAATCAAGTGAAAGGAGATGGAGGAGGAGGAAGAAAAAAATAAGGAGAATTGGAAGAATCTGGAAATAGAAGATGGGAATTAAGAAGGAGTGGAAAGAAAGAAAAGGATGAAGAATAATTAGAAGGAACATGATAAAAAGAAGAAGACTGCATCATCAGGAAGGACAGGAATGAGGAAAACCAAGAGCATACTGCGATAAAAAAAACAAATAAATAAACAACAACAAATCAATACATACAAAAGTAATAATAGTAACAATAATGATAATAATAATAATAATAATAATAATAATGATAATAATAATGATGATGATAATAATAATAATAATGATACTAACAACAATAATAACAACAATGATAATAACAATGATGATAACAAAAAATAAATAATATTTGATACGAATTTGCCATCAAAACACAAGACCCACATACCTCCAAACATGAAGAGAAAGACGCCCCCGAGGTCCAGAAAAGAGAGGACGAGGGAGCTCCCTTTGCCCGCCTCCTCGCCCGGGGGAACCATGCAGGCGGTCACGTTGGTAGTGGCTTCCTGCAGGTAGCGGTCCACCAGCCCTGACTCCCGCATCATCACTATCCTGGTAAGGGGAGGAGGAGGTTGAGGTTGAGGTACGTGGCGTTTGCTCTCGTTCTTGCTGCGTCTGAATGGGTTTTGATTGTCTGTCTTTGTGTTTCTGTTCCTGTCCGTCTTTTTCTCTGTCTCTGACTCTTTCTGTCTCTGTCTCTCTCTGTCTCTGTCTCTCTCTGTTTCTCTCTCTCTCTCTCTCTCTATCTATCTATCTATTTATCTCTATCTGTATCTATCTATGCCTGCCTGCCTGCCTGCCTGCCTCCCTGCCTGCCTACCTACCAACCTACCTGCCTACTTATCTATCAATATCTCCAAAGATATACTTGTAGGCGAACACTTATACAAGACATGCCTACGAGTGGGGTATTTCCAACACAAATACTTATTCACTGAAATGAATTCAACGCTTTGTGAAAAATCATGTCAAGCTTTAAGTCTGAAGATACTAAAGAGTATAATGAATAATCAGAATAGTAAATCTGAATTTGCGCTCAAAATTGTTTGAAAAAGTCTTATTAAGCCTCCTAAAGACAGTAATGAAAAGGATAAAGATAGGAATGGTAAGAATAACAACAACAACAGATGATTAAGATTATTATTATAATTTTCTATTAATCATAATAAAATTATAATGATAATATAATAATAATAATAATAAATA
>NC_051425.1:8326217-8335809 GCF_015228065.2 Penaeus monodon | reverse complement strand
CAAATAAGAGCTCGGATACTTAACTAAACCCAAACCCTTTCCCAACCCCCACCAAAAGGAGGCGCTGGCCGGGTCCTTTACAACATACGAGGTCCCAAGGAAGACATTGGTGCCACTTACATAGATAGTTTGGGATCTTCCTGCCCCGGCCTTACAGAGAGAGAGATAACCCGGGGTTTTTGAAAACCCTTTTGGGTGGGGGGTAAGGATTCTTTTTTCCATTTTTTCCCCTTTTTTTCTTTTCGTTCTTCTGTGAAAATTTTTTTCTTATTAATTATTTTTTTTTATTTAAATATCCCTTCTTATTCTTTTCCCTTTTCTTCTTTTATTTCTTCTTCTTCTTTTCTTTCCACGCCTTTCCTCTTGATTTTTGGGCCCAGGGGATTAAGGGGGGTTCTTTAGATATTCGTTGTGTATAGTTTATTTACTTTAAATACAGACGGCCCCGTGTTTTAAAAACAATTAGAGATTAAATATATGAATAAACAATAAAAATATATTAATACACATACATGAAAAAAACCCTTTTTTGCTATCTAATCGCCTGTATTGTGTAGTCTACATTTAACTCACTTTCACAGATTAAAAAAAAATCTTTTGATAATGCCACCAAAAACTCCCAAACAAAAAATCCCCTTTTTCCCATATATATTATAATATTATATATTATAATTTATATTATATATATAAATTATTATATATTATAAAATATATAATATATATATATATTATTATAATATATATATATATATATAAAAATATTATATATACTATACATATATATCTATATAATATATAATATAATATATATACATATATATATATATAGTATATATATATATATATATATATATATATATATATAATATATATATATATATATGTATATGTGTATATATATATATATATATATAATATAATATATATATATATATATTATATATATTATATATATATATATAATACTTATATATATATATATATATATGGTATATATATCTACATATATATATATATTATATATATATATATTACATATATATATATATATATATATATATATATATATATAGAAGAAGGTGGGATGTTTGATTGGATGAGATTTTGGTGGCATTATCATAATGATTTTATTCGGTAATCTGTGAAAGTGAGTTAAATGTAGACTACACAATACATGTGCGATTAGATATGCAAAAAACGTGTGTTTCGATGTATGTGTATTAATATATTTTTATTGTTTATTCATATATCTATATATCTCTCAATCTGTCTTTAAACACGCGCGTCTGTATTTAAAGATACACATATAATCTATACACAACGAATATCTAAACGTAACTCCCTCTCCATCACCTGGCCCTAAATCAAGAGGAATAGGCAGTGGAAAGAAGAAGAAGAAGAAGAAATAAAAGAACAAAAAGAGGACTAAGAATAAGAAGGGATACTTATAATACATAAAAAATAGATTAATAAGAAAAAGATATTCAGCAGAAGTAACAGAAAGAGAAAAAGAAGGAGAAAAAGGAAGAAAAAGAATCCTTACCTCCCATCCAAAGGGCTTCACAAACCCGGTTAGATCTCTCTCTCTGTAAGGCCGTGGCAGGAAGATCCCGAAGCTATCTATGTAGAGTGGCACCGAATAGTCTATCACTTGGGACCTCATGTATGTTATGCTAAAGGGACCCAGGGCCATGTCTGCCTCCTGTTGGTTGGTGTTGGAAAGGTTGGGTTTAGTTAAGTACTCCTGATGCTCTTATTTGCTGTACTGCCGTTCATATTTTTGTTGTTATTGTAATGATTCAGTAATTTTGTTATTGTTCTTATTCTTGTTATTAGTAGTATCAGTGGCTTCTTATCTCAAGTACTGTTATCAATGCTATCGTTATCACTATCATTATTAATATAATCATTACCTATACTATTGTCACTATTATCATCATTAACTTTCTTATTATCATTACTGCTATTGCTTCATTAATTTCATTAATATTATCATTATAGTTATAATCATCGTCATTTTCATAATTAAAAAAAAAAACACGAACTAAAAAAAAAAAAAAAAAAAAATCGAAAAATCGGAGACCCCCAGCTTCGCTTCTCTCGCTCACCTTCCTCTGACACATGCCAATCATTCCTGTCGCCGAGCCGTTGGGGTGAAGCCGACCCCACTCGCCGTCCGTGGATTTTAACACCGAATATCTTCAAGAAAAAGCAAGTGGCTGATATTGTTGTTTTTGCTGCTGCTGTTGTTGTTGTTGATGTTGTTGTTCTTGTTCTTGTTTTTGCTGTTGTTATTGGTGATGCTGTTGTTGTTGTTGTTACTACAGTTTTTGTTATTGTTTTTGTTGATGTTCTTATTGCTACAGATTTTGTTATTGTTTTTGATGCTCTTATTACAGTTTTTTGCTATTGTTTTTGTTGTTGTTGTTCTTATTACTACATGTTTTTGTCGTTGTTATTAGTATGCACCTTCCCTGACATGTTACGGATTATAGTCACAATGTTAACACTGTTAGTAATAGTAGCAGTAGTAGTAGTAGCAGTAAGTAATTATAGGAATTATATAATGATACTGATAATAATAACAACAATGATGATACTCATATCGATTTTAGTGATAATAATAACAATAATGATAATGATATTAATGAAATGATAATAGTAATAATAACAACAGCAACAACAACAGCAACAACAACAACAACAATAATAATAATAATAATAATAATGATAATAATAATAATAATGACAATGATAATGATAACAATGCTTATAATAAAAATGAAATATACTCCATAGATAATGATGATAATAATAGTGATGATGATAATAATGATAATGGTAATAATAACAGCAAAGTAGTAAAATAGTAATAATAATAATAATAGTAATTATTATTATTATTATTATTATTATTATTATTATTATTAATAATTATTATTATTATTATGATAATAATAATAATAATAATAATAATAATAATAATAATAATAATAATAATAATAATAATAATAATGGCAATATAAATAATAATAATGATAAAAATGGTACAATGATGATAATAATGTTAATGAAATGATATTAATAATAATAATGATAATAATAATGATAATAATAGCAACAACAAAAAATTTAATAAAAAAATTTATATGATGAATATAATAATGATAAAATAAAAAAATAATAATAATAATAAAAATAAAATAATAAAAATAATAATAATAACGATATAATAAAAATGAAAAATAAAAATAATAAAATAATATAAAAATAAAAAAATAAATAATAATAATGATAATACTAATAATGAAATGAAAATTATTATTATTAAAAAGAAAACAAAAATAATAAAAAAAAAAAATGTTAAAAAAATAAGAAGAACACAAATGATTCGATTACAAAAATCAAAATTAAAAAAATAATGAAAGATTAATACTGATGAATGTGATGATGTGATGATTTTATAGAAAAAAAAAGACTTTGCAAAAATGCAATTTTAGAACAAAAATGAAAACAATTTGAAAGTTAAATGGGGGGGGGGATGAAGATATGATGATGATGAAAATGATATGGTGAGGATAAGGATGATGATGAGAGGAGGGGGAGGATGGTGAGGAAAAGGGATGGGGATGATGATGTGATGATAATATGATGGTAGAAGGAGGAAGAGGAGGGGGATAAAAATGATGATGATGATAAGATGATGATGATGATGATGATGAAATTATGATGATGATGATATGATGTGATGATGATGATTTTTATGATGGAGGAGGATGAGGAGAAGATGAATGGGAGGATGGGGATGAGGATGAAGAGTGATGATGATGGTGATTATAATGATGGTGTCATGAGGAGGAGGGGATTTGATGATGTTGAAAATAGGGGATGAGATGATGATGATAAGGGATGAGAAGGGGGGAAAAGGGAGGATTATTTTCTTTTTTATCACTATTACACTATGATTTGTTTTTTTATCATTGTTTTTTCTATAAAAATTATCATTATTATTTTTACTTTTTAAATAATAAAAATTTCTTTTTTTAAATTTTTTTTGATAAAAGGTTCCCTGTTTTGCTTTTGGTCGAAAAGTTATGATTTTAAAAATAAATTAACAGACTAATTAATTATAATCCGTTTATGCATTACATTTTTTTCCCCCATTTTAAACGTTGCAAGTCATACCTACTCATAATCTTCAAGTTGCAATATATCAAATTCGGATCGAAATTGGCCCAATCTTTTGAATTTCTAATCGTTAACTGTTTCAATCTGATTTTTTTCAAATTTAAAAAAGGATTAAGGGAAAAATTATCGTTTTAATTGGTCAAAACGATTATCGAATTAAAACAATTAGTGGGGAAAATTGTGCCTGTAAAGTCCTTTTTGGTTTTGCATTTCTTCTTTCATGGTTCGGTTGTCATTAAGGTAATTGCTGGTATTCATTTTTTTAAATTGATATTTTTTTCACATTCCAATACTAATTATTAGGGTTTATTTCATTGTTGCTTTTTTTGTTTTTATTATTTTTATTTTAAATTATTTTATTATTATTTTTATTATTTTTATTATTTTTTATTATTATTTTTATTATTATTATCATCATCATCCATTATCATAGTTTATTAAATTCGTTACCCCCGCAATATCTTTAATTTTCATTTTTTTTTCTATTATTACTTTACTTTTTCATGACTATTTTTTATCTTTATTATTTCTACTTTTTTTTAAAATTTTTGTTATCAGTGTCATCATTATTTTTTTTTCATTTTTTACTATTTGTTCTTATTATTTACCATTATCATCTTATTTTTAAATCACGTATCCTATCACTGCTGCTACACTACTACTATACTACGCTTGTACGGGGTTACTCCAACTTTATTACTATTTCTACTACTGCTACCTACAAAATGTTTTCTTGCTTTTTTCTATCCTCTAATCAGCTAATAGTTTTTAATATACTACTTTTTATTACATCATAGTCGTCGTTGCTCTATCTTATTTTAAAGTTATAGCATTTTTTATTATCATTGATATTCAAGATGAAATCCAAAGTAATATAGGTTAATCATTTTACTATGTCAGATTATCGATAACTGTAAAAAACAAAATTACAAAAATTTTCATCATTTGCTCGCTATTTACTTTTTACACTAAGTTAAAAGAAAGAGTAATCACTACCAAAGTATTCTTACCATTTCTACTACGCAATTACCATTGCTTCAAAAATTCTTATCGTCTTATCAAACCCCTGGTTCTTATAATCTCATTTCTCCCATATAAACAAAACGGAGGGAGATACCCAAAATTACACCACCAGTGCGCGTGTCCCCCCTCAATTTCCATTACTTTTGTTCTCTTATTCTTAAGCTTTTCCCCCTTCCCCTCGCCACATTTTTCCGAAACATGTCTTACATCTCCTATTCTCCCCTTTACCATCAGAACCAACCAGGGCTTACGTGAAATTGAGTTTGCTGCGAAAATGTCCCTGAGGGCAATGAGAGCCCCGTGGGGGTGAAAGTCCCATCTTTATGGTCCTCGAACAGACGAAGGGAACCCACACCCCGGGCCCCGCGAGGTGAGAAAACCTGAGGCCATTCCATTTCTTCCTTTTTTTTGTTTCTCTCTTTCTCGGTCGGGCTGTGTGTGTCTTGTCTCTCACTCTCTTTTGCTCTGTCTCACTCTCTGTTGTCTATTTCTCTTTCTCTCTTTAAGTATCTCCCTCTTTTTTTCCTATCTCACTTTTTCTTCCCTTTTCTCTCTCTCTCTCTCTCTCTCTCTCTCTCTCTCTCCCCCTCCCCCTCTCTTCTCTCTTCCCCCTCTCCTCTCTCCCTCTCTCTTTTCTCTCTCTTTTGAGAAGGGTTTTTTTTTCCTTCTTTCGAGGGTTTTTCTCACTCTTCTAGTCCTTTTCTGCAATTTTTTCCGCTTCTCCTTGCGTATGCGTGCTCTCTTTCTATTTTCCGTGTTCCTTTTCTCACTTTCTCTTTCCCCTCTCTGTGTCAGTCTTCCTCTCAATTGAGTAAAACCCCACAAACCTATCGCTTTTTTCTCTATCTCGTCTTCTGCTACTCTTCTATTTTTCTTCCCCATTCCTTTTATCGCTGTTCTCCTTCTTTAGACCTTCTCACTCTCTTTTGTATTTTTTTTTTTGCTATTTTGGTTAAGGTTTTGTTTAAAGACTGTGTCTGTTTTGGCAAAACAAATGTGATATCATAGTAATTTTAATTATATAATATAAATATATATATTAAAACATATATAAAATAATATATATATAAAAAATATATTTATAAAAATAATATATATATATTTTACTTATATATATAACTATTATAATTATATTAATATATATATATATTATATTTAAAATATATATTGTTGTGGATGTGTTACGCGGCACACACACACACACACACACACACACACACACCCACAACCCACACACACACACCACACACACACACACACCACCACGCCACATACACATGTGTAATTATATATATTATATAAATTAAAATATATTAAAAATATATAAAACTATAAATTTTTATTATATTATATTTTTATATAATATATATAATTATATAGTCACTATCACACAAGTCCCCAAACCCGGGTAAAAAAAAATATTACCTAAAAGGTAACCCGGCACTCTCCCTGAAAAGAACCCGGGGGCCCTCCACGTACCACTCCAAGAGCATCACAAAAAAAAACTACATTAATACATGCTGTGACCACGGCGGCACAAACATAAACCCACCGTAAAAAAAAAAAAAAAAAAAACAAACATATATATAGATAGATATATAGATTTTTTTTTATATATATAGATAGATAGATAGACAGATTTAATCTATATATATAGTAGTTTCAAAATAATCCCTCTCTCTCTCTCTCCCCTCTCTCTCCTCTCCTCTCTCTCCTCTCTATAATAATATTATATATTATATATATATATATTATTATATATTAATAATATATATATTTTATTATATATATATAAAATATATATTATAATATATATTTTATATTATATTATATATATAATGTATATGTACAATACATTATTATATATATATATATATATAATATATATTAATAATTATATATATAGATAATAGATAGATAATAGATAGTAAAAGATAATATTACTTTAAAAAGGGGGAAATGCTTTTTTTCCTTAGGGTGCTCCCGAAGTTTTTTCCATTTTATAGATGTCACAGGGGGGAATGTTTTGTATAGGGTGAACTTCCATAGCCTTTGAACTACAAGGTAGCAGTCTTATCTACGTTAGATTCAGTCAATAAGCATATATATAATATTATATTATTATATATAATATATTAAAAATTATATATATTTTTTATATTATATTATATATATATATATATTATTATAGATATATATATTGAATATATTAAATTTTACATACAAAATTATATAATATTAAATTTATATTATATATATATATTATATATTATATATATATATATATATATGTTGTTGTGTGTGTGTGTATGTTGTATGTATGTATACACCATACAATTTCTTCTTTTTCAGAAACGAATCCCCAAATTCGATCGCCTGGACCCCAAACAAAAATATTTTTGATGTGGGCACTTTTTTTTTTGATCGCAGTTCCCATCAAACTAATGCTATTCCCGTCGTTTCTTTAGTAGACTAAACTTCGCCAGCATATTGCATCTTTCCGTGAAATTCCTTGTACTGATAAAAGCTTCTGCGAAACAAAGCCCCGCTGCCACAGCTTCTCCGTATATGTTAAAATATATATAAAATATTTTATATTATATTATATATATATATTTTATATATATATAAAAAATATATATATTATATATATTATATATATATAATATATATTATATTTTATATATATTATATTAAATTATAATATTTATATAAACAACCCCCAACACACACACACACCCAAAAAACACACACCACAAACACCAACCCACAAACACACACCCCTACACACACACAAACAAAACACACACACACACACACACACCCACCTACACCCAACACAACACACACACACCCACACAAACCCCCCACAAATTTAATTATATATATATATTTTATATTATTTATATATATATCTTATATAATGATAGATAGATAGTACTAGATAGATGATCATAGTAGATAGATAGATAGATCTAGATAGATAGATACAAAGATACAACATACATATATACATATATATATATACACTACACACATACACACCAAAACCCACTATATATAAATATATAATAATATAATATTATATATATATATATTTTTTTATATATATGTTTTTGGTGTGTGTGTGGTGTGTGGTGTGTGGTGTGGGTTTTTGTGTGTGTGTTTGGTGTGGGGTGCTGTGCTGTCGGTGTGTGTGTGTGCTGTGTGTGTGTTCGTGCGTTGTGTGTTAATATTATAATAATATATTTATAATATATATATTATATATTATTATAATATTATATAATATGTATGTGGTGGTGGTGTGTGTGTGTGTGTGTGTGTGGTGTGTGGTGTTGGTGTGTGGTGTGTGTGTGGGTTGGTGTTTTTAAAATTATTTATATATATTATTTATATATATAATTATATATATATTTTTAAATATATATAAAAAAAAATTTTATATTTATATTATTTATATTATATATATCTAAATATATTATATAATTTTTAATTGTTGGTGTGGTGTGTGTGTGTGTGTGTGGGGTGTGTTGTGTTGTGTATGTGTGTGTTATATTTTATTTTATTTTAAATTATTATTTTTATTTTATTTTTATTTACCATTATTTATTTTATTTTATATTTTTATATATAATATATTTTATATTTTTTTATTTTTTTGTGTGTGTTGTGTGTGTGTGTGTGTGTGGGGTTGTGTGTGTTTGGGGTTTTTTTTTATTTTTAATTATATATTTAAAATTTATTTATATATATCTATTTTTTTATCTTTTTTACTCATTTACATGTGTGTATGTGTGTATGGTGTTACAAGCCCAAATCGGGGAGTGGGAAATAAAAATTAAACTTGCATGCATTCGCCATTTTGGATTTTAATTGACCAGGCTTTGTACCCCTGTGTCGCTGCTATATTGTGAAACTCATACACACACACAATAGAAATATGGTTTTGGGTTTTCTAAAATTGGGACTTATTTAGTGTATAAATCTACATAACAATGTACAAAAATACAAAAACTGGGGCATGCGCAGGCCATACACAGGCCCCACACACACACCCCACATGCTAAGTTCGCCCACTTCTCACATACACACAACCCCGACCACACACCCCAACTTTTTTTACCTTTCCCCATGTTTAAACCCCCCTGTGTATTGACCGAGGTAAAACTTGGGGGGTTTTTTAAAAGGGCCCGTTTCTTCGGAAAAACCCTGACAAAATGCCTTTTCGTAAGGGGCAATGTAAGGGGCATCATAATTTCTAATACAACAAAACTCAAGGGGTTAATCCCGGGAAAAGCTGTAATGTTTTCATACTTTTCGTTGCAAAAAGTCATCTAAAGGTTTTCTCATTTCTTCAAAGGGATTAAATGTCTTTAAT
>NC_051425.1:8321384-8326117 GCF_015228065.2 Penaeus monodon | reverse complement strand
CATGCCCCCCAAACACGTTTTTGCACAGAGAAAAAAAACCCACTGGCTAGCATTTTTATTATTATATCATTATTTTTATTATTTTTAACATTATTTTATCACCATACATCATCACATCATTCATCATCATATACCCTCATCACTCATCATCTCTCACATCATTATATTTTTATTATTTATTTCTTTTATGTATTTTATCATATTTATTAAACGTTTGCTAGCATTATCTTTAACTTGTATTATTATCACATCTTTATGACTGTAAAAGAATACTAAAAGTTGTCCCAAGGAAGATCAGAGGTTAACACGTTTTGTGTTACGTTACTAGGCGATGTCTTTTTATCATATAAATAAGTTTTATTTTTATTTTAGTGGTATCAATTTTACATTCAGGACCTGAAATTTCCGCTAAAAGGGAGTATTCCTCTCCCCTTTTTTTAATCCCATTTTTCCCCCTTTTCGCGCCCGCCCCCCCCTTTTTTTCTTTTCTTCCCCTCTCCCGCTAACCCCCCCATCGTCCCCCCAATATCTTCCTTAACTTTCACCCTCCAAACCCCAAAAACTTTTCCTCCTTAAACTGACCATCTTTTTCTTTCCCTTTCCCCCCTTCCTTTTCCAATTCTTTTTTTTTCTCCACCCTTTTTCCCCTTCCCCCTTCCCCTTTCCCTTTCCCGCCCCCCCTTTCTTTGAAACCCCCTTTTCTCCCTTTTTCTCTTTCCCCCCTTTCCCTTCCCTTTTAATTTTTCTCTTTCCCTTCAAATCCTTTTTAACCCTTGGAAGTCGAAATTTAAATAAGCATGTATTAACTTACGGTCCCTTACTTCGAGCCTTTTGAAGAGGGGTACAATAAAAATGATAATGTGAAAACAACATAATGATCATAAGAGTGATAATAATAATGGAAATAATTGAGACAGAATAGGATCGTTTTGAATACACGACCGCAAGTGTCTCTTTAATATTATGCTGTCAATCATCCCCTCTTTTCATTCAGAATGAATGATTTCAAGTCCGCAGTTAGGGGGGAATTAATTCATTTATAAAAAAATTTATAGTTAGGATGATGGTCTATACTTTATTTTTAATCAATTACTTCAAACCCTTTTTCGATCATTACTCGATCATTTTCAGTGCATTCACCTGAAAGCAGCAGGTGTGTTTTTTAAAAGGGGTTCCCGTCGCCCGTCTCCCCTTCCCCCCTTCCCCACCACCACCAAACCGGCCCGATAATAAACGTGGGGAACAACGCGATAAAACATGCCCTAAAAAAAAAAGAATTATTACTTATAAAAAGGCATTCTTTGGGAAAATAATGTATGGGAGTTGTTTTTTAAAGAAGTATTTTGGGGGACGATCCTCGGTTCGATTGGGGAGTAACAATCTGTATCCTTTACTGGAAAATAACAATCGGCCCCCGAGAAATTTCACGCTGTAATCGATAAAAATCGATTATATTACTCATTATCTTTATAATTTTGTTTCATTATGTTTTTGGGTTATTTTTACTGTTATGTTTGTAAATTAATAGTAAAATATAGCGAAATAATAACAATATTTTTTTTTTATATTATTACGTAAAAATGATGATAAAATAATACAGTAAAACACTATAATAATAAACAATTATAATTTTTTTTATTTTAATCTTAAACTTTATCATCATTACTTTTGTTATTATGTCGTTATGATATATTGTCACCTCTATTTTATTTTGTTATCATCATATCAAATTGCTATACTTTACTCTATATCAGTTGTTTTTACTTTATAATTTGCGTATTATTATTTTGATGTTTTTATATTACTATAACCATTGTTGTGTTTTTTTTATTATCAGTAGAGTGGGAGTTGTAATTTACAGTTTTGCCTTGCTTTTTTGTTATTTTTTAAAATTATTATTTTTATTGTTTTTGTTTTGTGTGTTGTGTTGTTATATTATTATTATTTTTATTTTTATTTTTATTATATTATTTTTTATTTATTATTATCATATTATTATTAAAAATATTATTTATTGTTTAGGGTCACCAGAAAAACACTTGGTTTGTCAAAATTATTTATTTCCCCCAAAATAATATTTGACATAAATAAATGTTTATGCAAAATCTTAAAAATTTGGGATCACAATAAACAAAAAACATACCAAAACACTTTAAAAGAAATAATATTTAAAAACAAAATGTACATGCAAATTTATGAAAAATTTGAGAAAAAAAAAATTACATATATGATAATCGACATTAAATCTTATATCAATTAACTCCTCGACAAATCAAATTGCAAGTAAGTAGTAAACATATGATTTCCAAGAAAAAGAATGTGTCAAAATATTTAAATTTAAATTACAAAGGAAAATTAAATTATAACATTTCCTCATCTGGTGAGCGGAAGTATTATCTTGTTTTTCCCCTTAAAATAATGATTCCTTTAATAATCTGAGTCTGTACTCTAGATGCTTATCAAAACCCCCTTCCAGGATCAAAAAGGGTAAGAAGATAGGATGGCAAAATTAAAAGAGTTTTTAAATATATCGAACTATGTTACAATTTAAGATTCCAGCGTACCAAAATTTCCATCTGCTAGCACAAAAAAAAAAAAAACAGAACTGTAAAAGCGTGATAAAAAAAGAAAAGAAAAAATGAAATTATTAGTTTGTACAAATAATGATACATTTTACCCTTTCTTTTTGGTATTCCCCTGTATAGCTTTTAAAAAATCAAAGCAAAATTTTGCATCGTTAAAATATTTCGAAGCTGAAAATATCCTATAAGCTAAGAGTTTGGTGGTGAGTGAAAAGCCCTTTTGTTACACCAACAACCACAACCCCACACACACACACACAACACAACACACCACACACACAATATAATATTATATAATTTTATATATATATATATATATATTATATAATATAATTATCAAAAAAAACACCAATTTTCTTTTTCCCCTCCCTGATTTTTTCCCCCCCACTCTCTTTTTTCTTCCCTCCCTTTTCCCCTCTCTCCTCTCTCTCTCTCTCTCTCTCTTCCCCTCTTCTCCACCTCCTCTCTCCCTCACCCCCCATTATACAAAAGGGAAAATGTCCAATGCAGTTCGCAGGGGCACCCGGGGTTCTATTTGCCTCACTCACACGACACAAAAAAAAATTCTTTTTTAAAAATCCCTTTGGAAGGGGTTTTCGCACTATATATTTTTTTTATTAAGGTTTTTTTTAAGACGGGGTTTTTTAAAACAGTGTTTTTTATTTTTGGGTTTTTATTATGTTCTTATTTTACCCATTTTATTTAGAAATTTATCTGTTTTTTTTTTATCTATTTTATTTTTGTAAAATTCTTATTATTATCTCACAAAAAACATTATCATTTATACTTTTGGCTAACATCATACCATTCGCCATTTCAATTAATTTTAGCATTCGTTTTTTCCAACTTTTTTTTGTATTTTAAGTAATTCCCTCACGGGATTTCTGTTATTATCTCCAATAAAAGATTTTAATCTTTTCCCTCTCCTTTTAAGTTATTCTATTTAATGTTAAAAACAGGATTTTTCTCTTTTGGCCGTAGATTTTTGTTATTATTTTTTCTTTTTCCCTTTAAAACCCAATCGCCCTTTTTGGAAGGAAATACATGCCATGCCCACTGAAACCACAGGTTTATTTATTGTTTTACCATAAAGGGGCCCCTACAAGTGTTTTAGTCATCAAGGAGTCACTTTTTGGTCCAAATTTTCTCACCCCTTTTTCCCCTTTTTCCCTTGATTTTTGGAAAAGGATCTTTTTGCATTATTTCTTTGTTTTAAATTTTTAGAAAGATTTTAAAAATACTTTAAAAATCATAAATCAATAAAAATAAAAAACAGTATTGAATAAATTTTTTTAAAAAGGAAAAAACCCTTTTTCCCCCCGCCAATTCAAGGAATGGGAAAATCAAGATGGGTTCAGTGGGGCCTACTGATAAAACCCCTTTGGGAGGCTGGGGCACAGTGGAGCCATCTGTAGTAACAAAATTCAAAAAAACCCTAAAAGGGGGACAAACATAAACCGGGGTGTTTGGGGTTTTAAATGTGATTGTGAGGTTTCCCCAGGTGCTTTTCATACCTCACAATGGGGTTTTTTAACGTTTTTTGGGCTTTTTTAAATATTATAATATTTTATATATATATATATATAAAATTTTATTTTATTATATATACATTTTTCCCCTGTGTGTGTACACACTTATACACAACACTTTACAGTTTACAGAGCATAATAATAAAAACAAAAAACAAAATAAAAAGGGGAAGGGTTTAGTTGATTTTTTTTTTTTTTTTTTTTTTTGGCCCGCGGGGATTTTTCATTAGGTGTGAAACCCATTATGTCCCTATTGCAGTGAGACCCTCCCCTGCCCCCCTTTCCCAAGCTCCCTAGGTCGGGAGACGAGGTTCAGGGGGCCCCTTTCTTTTTTTTTTTAAAGACGAAAAAAATCGGAAAGGGAAAAATATGTGAACAGAAAAACATGAAAACGGCAATAAATACACTGAGGATGAGTGGGGGGGGGGGAAGGGGGGGAGTGAGGGAGAATGAGGGTAAGAAAAAGCATATAAAAGGGAGGAAGGATGGGGAAAAACAAAACATGATGGTAATTAGAAAAAAGGAAAAAATGAACATGGAGAAAAAAAAACCCCCGAGAAGTTTAGGGTTTGTTAACGGAAGCAGAGGATTATAAAATTTAAAAGGAAGTGAGGGTGAAAAA
>NC_051425.1:8308884-8311384 GCF_015228065.2 Penaeus monodon | reverse complement strand
CTCTTGTAAAGGGAAATCGGGGGGGAGGGGGTTTGTCCCTCCCCCACCAGCAAGTAAGGGGGCGTGGGTCCCGCTGGGGGGGAAATGTGGGGGGTGCAGGTTGGAACGGATTTATCGTCCCGCCTGCCCCCGGGGGGGGCGCCAACCCACCATAAAGCTTGTGGGGAAAGCCCTGGGGAACCCACGGGTGGATAGGGGGTCCACACCCTCCGCCCCCCTTTTATCGGGCGTGTTGGGGGGGGCGAAAAGGGGTGGCGTGCACCCGGAGTGACCCCCGAGGCTTAACCTCAGGGTGTTTTTTTTCCCGGGGTAGGCGCTTGGACCATCCGGTCCTTGGGGCAGGATGAGGGGTTTTACCTCGCTATCGCGGGAATTGAAGCACGGGGAGTTGGGTTGGTGCCCCCTCAAGGTGAAAAACGGGGAGCGGACGACATGTGGGTGGTTACATAAGGGGGGGCCGCAGCATGGTCCCACCTAAAGGGTGTACCCCATACACTCCAGTCGTTCACGCGGTAGTCAGTGACACCGGATGATGAGCGTTCATGGATTGAGACTGAAGCAGCTTTTGGTTCTTGCTCTTATGCTGTATCGCTCCTACCGATGTACTAAAACCGTGTGAAAGAGGCGTTTACCCCCAAACTGCATCTGTGGCAGACATTGCCCCCGGCGAACATTCGCTTGTTCGGGGCGATTTCAAGGGGTATCCGGCTGGAGCTGGCTACGAGATGTCTGGGGCCCCCCAGGGCTGGGGACTACCCAAAAGGGCGAGAATAGCCCCTTCTCCGGGATTTTGCTAGGTCCCAAAAAATGAGGACTCGGCCCCGGGTACCAGCGCTCCAACTCGCTCGCTGACTTGGGTACAGCATACGGGAATGTGGCCAAGGAATCGACCACATTCTTGTCAGACGCGATGGGGGACCCTCCAGAATGCGGGTTTATCGGGTGCTGAGTTCTGTGGCACCGCCCATGGGCGTTTGTGGCTACCCCGGGTCCCCTTAAAAACCCCCGTCCCTAGTGGCCACCAAAGGGTTTTTCACTTGGACAGACTAGAGGAGGATGGGGCCTGGGTTCGCCAGGGCAGTCTCGACCGATTCCAAAAACCCCCAAAACTGACGGCCATTTGCCTGTGGATCCTTAAAGGCTACCCTCGAAGCAGTCAGGATCCTTGGCGACGCCCAAGGAAAAGGGCAAAATCCCATCCCCCTGGAGACTTAGGGGCCCACTGAGCGTCCCGAAAGGGCTCGCTAAATGGAATAAAGTCTTGCGTCTTCCCAGGGTGCGTAGGGCTCAAAATGCTGAAAGGACGGGAACATTCCCAAAGGAATCTTGCTGAGGAGGTCAAAGGGCCATTTCTTGGAAAATGCCTTCCCCCTGCCTACCAACCCCTGGGGGAAAAACTAAAACCCTAACCCCTCCTCACAATCGCAGTCCGTCATGATGACGGATCATCTCAGATCATTTTGGGGTTTCGTGCGTTGGGCGATATTTTGAACAGGCCCAGGTGGCCCCCCACAGTTGCTTGGATGCAGCGATGTCCATGCCTGTCCGGCCCCCCCAACAGCGAGGAACCCCCTCCCCCTAAAGGGGTTAGGCGCGATTTCCAATGAAGAGGGGAAAAAGCTTCAGGCATATGTATACCCCTGCAAAATTTGCTAAAGGCTGGGGGTGAACCTAGGGTTTTGGGGCCCTGCTCGTCCACTGCCTTTTGGCAGTTGGTACCATTCCCCCGCCTGCTGAAGGGCGTGGTCTCCCCCCGGGAAGGGGGAAAGGGGGATCGAGGGGGACGTAGAAACTACCGTGGCATTACACTGCTCAGCATACCAGGAAAGGTTTTCTCGCTAAATTTTCTGAAAACGGATCCGCAACCACCTACTGGGGCACCAAGCCCGGAGCAGTCTGGTTTTTACTCCTGGCAAGCCCCACAATAACCGTATACTAGCGGTTTCGAGTAATTGTGAAAAAGCCGCGTGATTTGGTCGTGGGGTTTCTTTCAGCCACATCGACCCCAAAAAGGGGTTTGACCGGGGCACGGGGAAACGCTAGGGAGATCCCGAGACTCAGGGAAATCCGCACAAATTTTTGGCCCGATAGCAAGCCCCTATTGGTATGAAATGCTGTAAAATGTGGTGGGGGGATGTCGAACTTCTTCCCTTTGTTAGGGGTGAGGCAAAGGGGTTTTCCTTGCACCCAACCCTTTTCAACCTTGTATGGATGGGTAATGGCAGGCTATGCCAAAGTCGTGCGAGCAAATAGCAATATTAAGGGTTTGGGCCCTTTCTTTGCCCCGAGTTTCTATCCTTCTGAGTCCTTGGTCCCCTTGGGGGCTCTTGTGCATTTTCAAGAGGGGAAAACCCCCAGGCCTAGAGGGCTCCCGGACCAAACCAGATTTAGGGCTTTGGGGCCGTTAGGGGGAAACCCTTCTCGACCATGCTTGCGGCGAGGGACTTGAAGTCACAGAAAGTTTTAAAACCTTGGGACGTAGTCCCAAACTCTGGGGTTT
>NC_051425.1:8271477-8278977 GCF_015228065.2 Penaeus monodon | reverse complement strand
ACAATAGTGAATGGGAGGAGTGGTAGCTCGAGGGCAGTGTGGGCACGCCGTCTTGAGAGGAGCTTGCTTCTCTGACGGCCTAAGAGAGAGGACTATAGGCTTGCTCTCGTGCTTGACTAAAGGCAGTGATATTTCGTCTTCATACCCTTCTCCCACGAATCCTCGGGACCTTGGGCGCTGCCTGTCGTCGCCACAAAGTTCTGCATTCGTCCACGCACCCCGCAGAGAGGCGCGGGATGCGTGGACGAATGCAGAACACAGGCGTGGGCGAGTGTGGGCGCGCGGCACGTGCGTGAGCCAGAGCGAAAGCACGTATCGCACGGGACACGATTCTTTACTCGCTCCCATATCTATGGGAATTCACCCTATATAAAACAAATAAATACATGTAAATGTGTATGTGTATATGTATGTGTACATATAAATACATATAAATGTATGTATATATGTATTTATACATATGTATAAATATGTATATATGTATATGGATATATATACATATGTGTGTGTGTGTGTGTGCATATGCATATGTATATATATGAATATGTGCATGTGTGTGTGTATGTGTGCGTGCATTCATACACACATGCATATATTTGTGCACGTGAGCGCAGACACGGATTTGCAAATATTGGGTTACTCTATTGCTACTATTGGCTCGAGCCTTATCTCACGGCGAGAATCGACATATCGCCTTCAGAAATCAAACGCAGGTGTCTTAGGCAAAAGTGTCAGCGCGCTGAACCGCGGATGATCAGATAAGGGTGGTACTGCCAAATGACCTTTCAATAATAAATTGGGAGAGGCATAGATCCTGCAGTGGAATAAATGGCCGTTGGACACACACACACACACACACACACACACACACACACACACATGTATATATAGGTGGGAGTTCACCCTATACAAAACAATCTACTGCCTTGTGGCATCTTTAAGATGATAAAGGCTTCGGGAGTCAAACCTGAAATAAAATCCGGAGCCGGAGTCCCTGAGGCAATTCGTTGTCGTTTGTGACCTTGTTCTGGCAACTCCTGCGACGCAGCTGGTGCCAATCATTTGCATATGTAGTGGACGTGAGGTACCCCTACAGTGAGAGAGTCCAGACTACTCGAGTCCCTCCTCTTGACAGCAGCAGCACTTGCTCAGCACCATCTGTGGGCATTCTTGACAGCCACCTGCGACCTCTTCATCCCTAGAGTTTAATTTATTTTATTATTATTATCTTTTTATCTATTTTATCTGTCTTAACTTGTATTTTTTTATTATTACTTACTTTGACGGCCTCATGTTTCAGTTTCTTTTAATGATGAAATAAGTTTCACTTTCATTTTAATTTATCTTATTTAAAGCATTCTTACACAAGCCAGGCGAGGATATATAAACAAGAGTGTTGCCGCCAAACTCTCTCTTGGGTTGCTGTGTTGTTTTATCGATTCTACGAGAAAGAGAGAGAGATAAATATGTTTTCTTTGTTTACAAGAGGCTATTCAGGATGTGTTATATGTTAGGATGTGAAATACTGTAAAATTTTGAGAATATACAAACTTAGGGATTTCAGGTTTTCCTTTTAATGATGTGGTATCGTTTTATGCTTTGTTTCGTTCTTTTTACTTTTCATTTGTTTTCTTTCTATAAATTACTTTTAAAGAAGTATGGACACTGAAAAGGCATAGCAAATATAAAAGAATGAATGGTTGAAATGAACAATATGAGCAGAAAGAAATGGAAGACAAAGTAGTTATGAGTATTTGTAATATTCAACTTGAAAATGATATTAAATAAAAAAGAATGTATAAATACAAAGAATAACATTTTCATACTACTGAAAGGATTTCAGGGTCGTGACGAGCGAGTTGTGCTGTATAACACGCTTTGCTAAGGAGAACTTGACACGGAGTATAACACGTGTAAAGTGATGTCAAAGCAGGGAATGTGGCAGAGAGTTGATAGAGCAAAGTGGACATTTGTGTAAAGGCAGTAGTCACATGTGATATACTTTTGAAATATGGTTTCATGCGTAAAACACTTAAAGACTGCAATCACATAAAATAGTTAGTTAGGATACACCCCCCGCATATATATATATATATATATATATATATATATATATATATAATATATATATATATATATATTACACACACACAAACACACACACACACACACAAACACACACACACACATGTATATATATATATATATATATATATATATATATATATATATATATATATATATGTGTATATATATATATATATATATATATATATATATATATACATATATATATATTATTCACACACAAACACAGACACACACACACAGACACACACACACACACACACACAAACACACACACACACACATGTATATATATATATATATATATATATATATATATATATATATATATATATGTGAAGGAATGGCCTATTAAATGAGGATAAAATAATTACGTGGATAGTTAGCTGTTTAGCTAACTCTGAAGCTCCATGAATCCGAACCGATTCAGGTTCGGTTTTGCCAAGAATTAAAGTCGGACGAATAGCTTCTGTGAACGTTCAGTTCGTTACTAACACGGAATGGGTAAGGTCTCATCCCCCCCTCTCCTTTTTGTTTTTTTCTTGTAATCTTCATTGAATTCTAATATCACACTAGATATTAAAGACCATTATTTCTGAGTTTAATTCTTTACATTTTTTTTTATCAGGACTCTACCTTCCTCGAGGGCCGGAGGAGGAGACGTCTATTTATTTTCTATTCGCTTAAATACAGTAGAGCCAAGATTAACTGAGAAAAGAAGTTCTAACGAAATGAAGACGGATCCGTGTTCTGTGTTCCTGTGATCCCGCGTCTGTTCCCGTGTTCTGTGTTCATGTGATCCCGTGTCTGTTCCCGTGTTTTGTGTTCCTGTGATCCCGCGTCTGTTCCCATGTTTTGTGTTCCTGTGATCCCGCGTCTGTTCCAATGTTTTGTGTTCCTGTGATCCCGTATTTCTCTGTTCTGTATTTATTGTGATTGTGATTGTAATGCTGAAGGGATAATAAATAAATCCGTCACTACAATGCTATCTTCCTATAACCCTAGAGGAGATTACTACTTAGATTAACAAATAAAATAACATCGAAAGAAATTAAATAAAACTAAAACAAGATCTAAAAAAATATATATATATAAATATAAAAGGACCTTTGAATTATTTACAAGTGGCGACCTTGCCAGGATCTAAGGTAATCTCTCTGGGTTATTGGTGGTAATTGTCTTTTTGTTGTTGTTGCTGCTGTTGTTGTTTGCTGTCCTTGGGGTCCGGAAGCAAAGTTGGATCCGAATTTGTATATTCGATCCTATTTTATCGATTAGATTGGAAGTTGTCTGACAACGATCTATGGTTGCCCAAGATGTTTTGGGTTTAAGGATTCTTGGCTGTGTTACGGATTGTGATGTCCGTGTCAAGATATCTGCTTGGTGCGAGATTAGGTCTCCTCAAGTTTTGGTCACCGTGTTAGTAGCGTGCTTGTAGATCCGTTGGTCAGAAAGGAATTTAGTAAATTCCTGTTGCCATTATGGCAGATTATTCTTTTGATACGCTGAAGCATCAGGCGGAGTCTTTAGGACTCGTCGGGGATGATGTTGCCAAATATGTAGTTAGTCAGCAGTCGTATTACAGGGAAGAAAGAGCTAAGGAAAGAGATTTGGAAAAGGCAAAGATCGAAGCCGAAAAGGAAATAGAAAAAGTTAGATTAGAAACGGAGAGAGAACAAAAGAAAATGGAATACGAGTTGGAATTAGTTCGGGCCAACAAGACAGAAGGGTCTTTTTCTCCTGTTGGTATGGAAGGAACAGTTAGACCATCTTTACCCGTGTTTAGTGAGATTTGAACGGGTTGCTTCGTTACTGGGGATTAATTCTGATACTTACTCCATTCGACTGGCTAGTCTTTTAACTGGTAAGGCTGTAAGTATATACACCTCTCTTTCTTCAGAAATTACAGATGATTATGAGCAGTTAAAATTGGCTCTCTTGGATTTAGTAAAACTCCAGATCATTACAGAAACGAATTTAGATCTAGTAAAATCAGAGCAGGTGAAACTTATCAACAATTTTCTCTACATCTAGGCCGCCTTTTTGATGACTGGATAAAGGGTCGTAGTGTACCAGAAGACTTCTTTTCTCTTAGATCCTTCATGATTTTTGATCAGTTCGTCTCCTCTCTCTCTCCAGATTTAAGAATGTTCATTAAGGAACATAATGTCAGTTCCCTAGAATTAGCTGTGGAGCTAGCAGATACATGGGCTTCAGCCCACAATGCTTATCCCCGCGTATCAAATTTTGATAGGGGTAGAAAGTTTACTCCTAATCCCCCTAAGAATGTTAAAGCAGAATTGTCAAGTATACGTTGTCATTACTGTGGAGAGCAGGGGCACATTAAACCTGTGTGTCCAAAGAACCCCCTTTCTTTTAAGAAACATCCCGAGAAGGTAGGATTTTGCTTAGAAGAAACCCATTGCAATAAATATTCATCTTCTGGAACTGTGAATGGAATGTGGGTTTCAAGAATTTTAAGAGACACAGGTTGTTCTTGTATAATTGTCTCTGATGATTTGATTCCAGAAGCTGTTACCTTAAACTGTAAAATGGTTCAAGTTGCAGATTATTTAGGTAGAGTTAACTCCTTCCCACAGGTAAGGTGTTATATTAGGTGCGTATACTTTGTTGGGTGGGCTAATGTTTTAAGGGCACCCATTAAATTTTGTAATGTGCTCATCGGGAACTACCCTGGAGTCCAGGACTTAAATCAATCCATCACTGGGGAATTGAAAATTAGCCAGGCAGTCCAAACTAGGGCCGCTAAAGTAAAGCGCATCCACCCATTAGTATTACCTGAAGTGGAGGCTTTAGAAGTGACTCCCCAAGAATTTGCTGATTTGCAAGTTAACTGTCAATCACTGGGTATTATCCGAGAAAAAGTAAAGTCGGGTAGTACAGACTTAAAAAGGGATGGCAATGTATTTAAATACGAATGTCTGAATGGGCTATTATACCGGACTTGTATAGATTCCAAATTCCAGGAGAAGGTGGGAAAACGCTCTTTAATTGTCCCTTCTACTTGTAGAAATATTGTACTTGTGCTTGCTCATGAAAGCCCACTCTCCGGTCACTTCTCTCATCGGAAGACCGAATTAAGAGTAAAAGATCACTTTTACTGGCCAGGGATGGGATCAGATATAAGGGATTTTTGCAGATCCTGTGACAAGTGTCAGCGCTTTTCATCCAAGGGTAGAGTACCTCCTGTGCCCCTCAAACAGATGCCAATTATAACAGAACCTTTTTCAAGAGTAGCCATTGATTTGGTCGGCCCCCTAAGTCCGCCTTCTTCTGAGGGACATCGATATATTTTAACCCTCATAGATTTTGCCACAGGCTTCCCAGAAGCTTTACCTCTAAGAGAAATAGATTCTGTGTCCATAGCTGAGGGTTTACTAGTAATATTCTCTCGGGTTGGTATCCCCAAAGAAATTCTTTCTGATAGAGGTACCCAGTTCACTTCCCAGTTAATGAGGGAATTACATAAGATATTGGGGGTTAAACCTTTGTTTACAACCCCATACCATCCTAGTTGTAATGGGAGGATTGAAAGGTTTCACTCCACTTTAAAGGCATCTTTGAGGAAACTTTGCTCAGATAAGCCTAAGGAATGGCATCGATATTTAGTACCAACCTTGTTTGCCCTTCGTGAAATGCCTAGCGATAGGACTGGATTTTCTCCCTTTGATCTTTTGTATGGTAGAACAGTAAGGGGTCCATTAAATGTCCTTCGAGATTTGTGGGAAGATAAAACGGCCACTAAAGATGATAGGACCACTTTCCAATACATAATTGATCTAAAGGAAAAACTTGCTGGTTGTGCTAAAATTGCTGCCCAGAATGCAGAGATTAGCTCTGCTAGATACAAGACTTATTTTGACTTAAAATCTCAAGATCGTCAGTTTAAACCAGGGGACGAAGTTTTGATTTTGCTCCCCGATAAGGCAAATAAACTACTAATGGCATGGAGTGGACCTTACAAAATTTTAGAGCGGAAAAATAGAGTAGACTATTTAGTTGATGAAAAGGGAAAAGCTAAACTCTATCATGCAAATATATTAAAGAAGTACTTCAGAAGGGAAAATAAAACAGTGTGTGTAGATAAAACCGTCTTGGTTGGTGACTCTGTAAATGTGCTATTTACTCAATTTTGTGTAAATGAATTGGATGATTTTGATTTGATGAAACCAATTACCTCAGATGGCAGAACTGATGTATCAAATAACACTTCCCCGGATATTTATGGAGGTTTATCCTTTGAACAAAATGAGCAAATACGAGGATTAGTTAAGCAGTATAGAGAGGTATTCTCAGAAATACCAGGATGTACACATGCCATCGAGCATGACATAATTTTAGCAACCACTGAACGGTTGAAGGCAAAGATTTACCCCATACCAATTCACTTGAAACCCCATTTCAAGGAGGAAGTAGACAAATTGCTGGATTTAGGTATCATTAGACCATCATCCTCGCCATTCTGTTCTCCGGTAGTTATGGTGAAGAAATCGGACGGCACCTTTAGAATGGCCATTGATTACAGAAACTTAAATGCTATCACAGTATTCCACGCTGAACCTGCTTGTTCAATTGAGGAAGATCTCTATAAATTTTCGGGAGCGAAATATTTTTCAGAGTTGGATTTAACAAAAGCATATTACCAAATACCCCTAACAGAGAGAGCAAAACCTCTAACAGCATTTCCTACTCACCGAGGTCTAATGGAATTCACTAGGTTACCATTTGGCTTAGTTACTGCTTGTGCAACATATATTAGGTTGATGAGAATTGTTCTAGAAGGATTGCCCAATGTTACTTTCTATTTTGATAATATTTTTATCTATGGTATTTCTTGGAAAGAACACTTAGATTCTCTCAGATCAGTATTAGACTGTCTTCGAAAGCATGGTCTCACAGCACGTCCTTCTAAATGTAAGTTTGGCTATGACCAAATCCATTATCTAGGTTTTATTGTTGATGGAAAACACTTGCGTCCTCAGTTTGATAAAGTTGAAGCTATGTTGAAAGTACCGCTACCTGTTACCAAGAAACTCTTAAGATCTTTTCTTGGAATGATATCCTTTTACAGGATGTTTATTCCACAAGTCTCATCCCTCACAAGCCCTTTGTCAGACTTGCTTCGAAAAGGGGTTCATGAGCCACTAAAATGGACTAATGATTTAACAGCTAAATTTCAACAGCTTAAAGCTGCTATGGCTAGTGAGCCAATTCTCAAGATCCCAGACGTAAATCTTCCATTTGTTCTTAGAACAGATGCATCAAACTCTGGAATTGGAGCAGTCCTGCTCCAGTATGTTGATAACCATCCCTATCCCGTAGCATATGCTAGTCGCAAGTTACTAGATCGTGAAACGAAGTATTCTACTATTGAGCGTGAATGTTTGGCTA
>NC_051425.1:8261477-8263977 GCF_015228065.2 Penaeus monodon | reverse complement strand
GGACCGACGGTACTCAGCATTGATATATCACTAGTATGTGTAAATAAGTCTTAAAGTAAACAATAGTATATATACATATGTTTGCCGAGGCCATCTCTGGTCGTTTCACAGCACTCGGAGACATGACGGACCCTGTTCTTCTGTGGGACACTTTCAAACGTGAAACACTCAATGTAGCTCAAGAATCGCTCGGCGAACGCCATCGAGCAAGACAGAATTTCATCTTGCAGGAGACGCTGGAAGCCGCAGATGCTTGTCGCGTGGCTCGTCTGATTGGGGATCGTGACTTGCTTCGTTCTCTGGCGCCCAGGACTCGGTCACTGCTGAGAAGGGACAAGGAACAGTTTGTCAGGAATCGTGCAGAGGAGGTAGAAAGCCATTTCTTATTAAACGACCTTTGTCCTGCCTACCAAGCCCTGAAAAGATGAACTCCAAGCCCTTCTCGCGGGTAAATGCAGTCCGTTCCAGAACGTTGGGCTGAGTATTTTGAGCAGTTGTACCAGGTTAATCCACCAACAGTCAACATGAATGCGAGTAGTGTCGAGATTCTTTTACCGGAGCCACCGAGAGAGGATCCACCTTCCCTAACTGAATTTGAGGAAGCCATCTCCAAACTGCAGAGTGGTAAAGCAGCAGGTATCCCATCTGAATTGTTAAAAGCTTGTGGGGAACCTATAGCGAGGGATTTGAATGCTGTTACCATTCCCCTTGACCTCACTGAGGGGTGTGGTCATCCCTCTTTGAAAGGGAATGGGGATCAATGGGGCTGCAGCAATCACTGAGATATTACACTGCTCACTATTCCAGGTAAGGCTCTCGCTCACATTAATATGTGACACATCAGAGACCACCTGTCGGGCCGGGCCATAAGTGAAAGGCCCGGGCGAAGCCAGAACTTCGCAAATCTCATAGCTAACCACCTGTCGAGGCACCAGAGGCTGGGACAACCTGGATTCACTCCTGGTAAATCCACAATACACTGTAATATGAATCCTTCTGGGAGATCCTGAGACTAGGAGGAATCCCAAGGATTATTGGATAAATAGCAAGCCTGTATACTGGTACTGAAAGTGCTGTAAAGTGTGGTGGGGGTCTGTCGAGCTTCTTCCTTGTTAGTTCAGGAGTGAGGCAAGGCTTTGGTTTTGCACCATCACTTTTTCAACACTAGTATAGACCGGATACTGGACAGAGATACTGTCTAAATTCAGTGTTAAGCAACTCTAAGCAATATCAAGGTTACCGACCTTGACTTTGACTCTGACGATGTAGCTATTCTATCTGAGTGTATGGAAACCCTAGTGGTGGCTCTAGATGCATTTAGCAATGAAACAAATTGGTTATGTTAATAATAATAGGGCAGCTAATAATAGCAATTATACCAACATTTAAGTAAAAATAAGTAGAAAACTATGAACATAGAGAAATAACAATTTAATATCATGATAGTAAAATCATAACCAACACACCTACAGCCACAAGTAAGCAATTAAAAGCGATGGATTCCGATTTTCTTTTTATCTATTTTTTGCTTTGTTTTGTTTTTATTGTAAGCAAAAACATAAACAAAGTGACAAAAGGAGAAAGAAAAAGGAAAAAGAGTAAGAGAGACAGAATAAGATAGATAGAGAAAGGGGGGGTTGAGAGGGAGAGAAAGAGAAAAGTAAGACTTGAAAGAGAGAGAGAGAGAGAGTTGTGTTACTACCTTCTAACCACAAAGTAATGCCGCTTAAGAGGATACCAAATCGATACCGTCTTGAATTGAAATTCTCCATGTCGGGATCGGGTGCGCACCTCTTCGTCAGCGACATCGTTAAGATGGGCTTATTAACAGACACAGGTTCACGAAATGCACGAGAGTAAGGACATCATTGAGCCCAGCGCCAACACAGACGATATCATCTTAACATTTCAGGTATTCAGTGAAACGCATGACCGAGTTTCAAATGAGTTCTTCTTCTGGGTCCAGCCTCGCACTGACGTAAACTTACTTGGACTGCACCTCGAACCCGCAGAGCCATTGGTGTGGTTTCATAGGAAGCAAAAGAACACACGCGAGTGCTTTCGAACAAGAGTGAGAAACGACATCAACGGCACCAAGATCTAAACACTCGTGCAAAGCCAGGAAGCTGCAGTTGCAGATGAAGAGCTGGTGAAGGGGAGGCGGTCCCTGGATAAGTAAATATATATGATGCCTGTGTGTAGAGACAGATATATATATATATATATATATATATATATATATATATATGTATATATATATATATATATATATGTACACACACACACACACACACACACACACACACACACACACACACACATATATATATATATATATATAATATATATATATATATATATATATACGTACACACACACACACACACACACACACACACACACACACACACACACACACATATATATATATATATTGTAGCGGGGCGTAGACCCAGTAGACTTCAATGTGTCTGGTTGAGTTCGGGCTCAACCGAGAATA
>NC_051425.1:8248795-8256377 GCF_015228065.2 Penaeus monodon | reverse complement strand
ATATTTTTTTTTTATTTTTAATTATTAAAAAAACACAATATGTGCATATGTTTATAATGTGTAAAAATTTATATATATAATTTATATTATATTATATTATATATATATTATTGTGGGTGTTTTGTGTGTGTTGTGTGCTGGGTGTGTGTGGGTGTGTTGGTGTGTTTTTGTGGGGTGTGTGTGTGTGTGGTGTTGTGTGTGTGTGTGTGGTGTGCGTGGGGTTGTGTTGTGTGTTTTTTATTTAATACACATCAATTGGTGTTTTATATATATATTAATAATTATATAATATAATATATATATATATATATATATTATAATTACATATTATATATATATAAAGAATATTATTACATATAATTATATAAAATTTATTATATATATATAATATTTATATATATAATATATAATTTTTAAATTATATATATAAAAAAAATTCAAGAAATGGGGAAAATCAAATGGACCGACAAATTTTAACCTCCCGATACCTGAGCACCTTGTAGCCTCTTGTGCGACCTATTCACGAAATCCCGCCCATTGGTTTCACTGTGTTAATCTGTTTGTCCACCCGCGAGGCGGGGGGAACCCGCCCGCACGCAAGGCGTTAGGCCGGGGTCCCCGAGAACTGTGTGGTAATTCAGGGTGCGGCTCTACGCGATGACTTTCTTCCCAGAGAAAATATTTCCCGTTCGTATTCGGGGGTTCTGTGATGTGGAATAATTTTATCGTCTTTAGATTACGTTTATTTTTTGATCATTTTAAAAATTTTTCCATTTTTGAAAAATTTAAATTATTATTTTCTTATGATAATTTTTCAGTTATTTTCCCTCATGATAATAATTTTAATTTCATTAAAAAAGGAATAAAAAAACATCTTAGCGTCTGTCTAAATCGAAATCATACTTTTTTTATTTATAGATGGTAAATTTAAAAAAGAGAGAATTCCCGGGCCCTTTTGTCACTAATGCCTTCTTTATGAAACGTATTTATTTTTTTTGTTATTTTTTGCCATTATTATTTTTCCCGCTGTAGTTTTTACTTTTTCATCATCTCATCCCACCCCCAACCACCATATCATCATCATCATCATCACATCTTCATTTCATTTTAGTTATAATTCTTATCATATATACATATATATGTTATGTATAAAATGCATATATAATATATATTTATATTATATATATTATATATATATATATATATATATACATTATACATATATACATCCTTTTAATGTATTGTATACATATGTATATATCAATGAATAAATATTACATATATATATATATATCATATATATCTAATATATATATTTATATCTATTTTAAACATAAAATCCCAATGTATTTTATATTATTTATTTATTTATATATTTTATATTATTATATATCTTTATATTTATTGTGTGTGTGTGTGTGTGTGTGTACTGTATTACATATGAGTATATGTATATAAATAAACGTTTATACATATGTGTATATGTATATAAAAATGTGTATATATATATATATATATAGTATATATATATATATATAATTAAAATTTTATACATCTATACATATAAATGTTTTATACTATATATTCATATATTTTTTTGTATACAACACAGACACACACAACCCACCACACACACACACACACACACACACCCCCACACACATTATTATATATATATATATATTAATTATATATATATAGATAATATATGTTATATAATGTATGTATATTTTATTTTATATATATATATATATTATATATAATATATATCTTATATTTATATATCTTTATATATATATATAATCTTGACCTTTTTAGGCTAGCGGGACAGACAGAAATACCTGATCATCCACAATGGAAAGTCTCCACTTAATGGTTGATTGATTGATTTTTAAAAATTTTCCCCCTTTAATGGGTTCGCCCTGTGATGGGGGCCGGCCCCCAAAGATCTCCGACACAGCTGTATGGCATGTCAATGTGTATATGCGAAGATTGAATCCTCCCATAAGTTTTTTTCATTTCAAAAAGGTCTCTTTTTTTAAAGTTAAAAAAACAAATCACTCTCGATATTCCCGGGTTCCTTTTTTCACACCTTCTTTTAATTATGATTTAAGGATGGAAATCAACAGACAATAGAATTGTGTGTGTGGTTTGTACATGTATTAATATTTATACATGCATGATATACATTTTACAGTAAGCAACAAAGGGAAGTACAAGAAAACATACATTTTCCGAAGCCTTTTTGCATTTACTGCTTCCCGGGGCAAAAAACAAGAGATATATAGAGGTGTTTTTTCTGATGAGCGGTCAGGTCACTTTGGTAATTAGGTTGGACGCCCTTGGCAGTTCAGGGCTCCTTTTTCGTTGTTGAAGTTTTCTTTGAATGTATGAACCCGGTTTTACCTTTTATCCTTTGCGTGGGGGAGGCCTTGTTTTACGAGGGGCCTAGAACCACTTAGGGAGATGACCACGGTGCACTGAACAACAAAGGCAAATCCTTTTGCTGTCGTCGCAGCCACCGAAGTATTGAAAACCCTGCTAAAAATTGTTGGGGTCTGATCTTTTTCATTGTGTGCCCAACGGCCCTCAAAAGTGTTCTGAGCTGCGGCGTGGAAGAAAATTTGTGTTTTGTTCGTGGGGCGCCCCCTTTTGATTGTCATGATCTTTTCTACCTTGCGTCGAGTGGGTGAGCAAGGCAAGGTAACGGGGGCATTGGAGGGGTTATGAGGGTTTTTTATTTCCTCCTCCAAGAACGCGCTGCAGATTCTAAGTGTCGGGGGAAAAAAAAAACGATGACCCCCCCTTTTTTGGTTCTATTTTTGTGGCAGAAAATAGAGTAAAAAAATCATCTTTATTTGTGGGCCCTTCGTACAGAATCCGGGTGTCAGGGTACTATGGATTAGGTGTCGAGGAAAGAAGCTGTTCATTCATCCCCTTTCTTTATGAACTGTATGGGAGGTGCATGCTTTTTAGTCTTTGGGAGGGGGTTTTGACGGTTTTTCCTGGTCAGCACACAGCGAGGTTTTCATTTATAGCGAACCAGACTACATTTTACCCGGATGTTCCGATGTGGTCAGCCTCGAAGGTTTTCCCTAAACAGCTGGACAAGGGCTCTAAAGAGGTGAGCCCTCGGAATATTTTAATTTGCCTACTCCGTCCTCGGGGAAATAGACGGGCTAAACTCCTGCAGAGGGGGACGAAGCGAAGTAATCACCTCTCGGCAGGGAATTCATCCTTTTCCATTCCGCAAAAGTTTTTTTTGCAGCTTCGATGGTCCCTCAATCGGGAAATTGGTAAAAAGCGCGTGAAATGACAAGTTTTTTCATTCATCCCGACTTTTTTCGGTTTTGGGCCCTCATATCGGGGGTTTGTAGATACAAACCCCTGATGGAGTTTAAGGCGCTCGAGAGGGTCTGTAAGCTCTTAGCTAACCGGGTGGGGCACCCGGTCCCGTTGGGATGGGGCCACGGGGTTACCTTCCTTGTGGGTTTTGATGTTTCCACAGATATTGGGTGCGTGGATCCCTCGAGCGATTTTTTTTGCAAAGACTTCCCTTTCCGAAATTTGAGGATCACCTTGCTGCTCGTTGAACCTTTGGGGGCCGTGCCCCGCCGGCGTTTCCCGTCCTGGCTTTTCCGTAAAAAGGGCGTCGAGAGCAGTATTCCTTAGTGAATAAACGGGCTTTAATAATTAATACCCCTACCCTATCGGCCGGAGCAGTGACACGAAGCCGTCTCTTCCCAAATTTTTGAGCCAAATGACCTAGCAGGAATTGGCTCACGCCCTTTTGGGCTGTAGATGCCAGGTCACCTCCCCCACGGAAATTTTCTCTCTTCGGATTTTTGAGTAGTCGGGACGATAAATCAGCCATCCCTTTCCCAAAAGGTACCAGGGTCGAATTTTTTAAAAAAAAGAAAAAAATTACCTTAGTCTCTGTGAGAGGTCTGGTACAGTTAAAATCAATCATCCCGCCCCTTCAGGGCCACCCGTACGAGCACAAGCATCCTCTAACAATCTCTTTTTTCCCTCCCCTTTCTTTTAGTTCTTTCCCTCTTTCCCAAGTTCGGGGGACGGGCCCTATTTTTAAAGGGAAGGGGGGCCCCCCTGAAGGCGACTCCTCAGCGTCTCCATCCCCTTCAAATGAACTCACAAATTTTCCATTCCACCAGAAAAACCCTTACCACTTTTGGGGAAATGGGTGAGATTCCTTTTAAGATGGGGGGTTGCGCTACGAAGGAGAACTGCTCCTTCACGCACCCCTTCGGAACCTCACACACCACACACAACACCCCACACACACACACACACACCCCACAACAAAACCACACACAAACATATATATATATATATATATATATATTTATATTTTTATATATATATATATAATATAATATAAAATTATAATTCATAAATTTTAGATACAAAAAAAGGGTATATATAAATCTATTTTATTTTTTCTATATTTTGAATATATATTATATATATATAATTTTATATATATATAAAATATTCTATATATTTTATATTTTATTTTTAAGGGGCCGCGGGGGGCCGAGTGGTTTTTGGAGCACCCGGGCTCAAAACTGTCACGAGGGACAACGCGTTTTTTCCCCGGGGGAAAGGAATTTCACCTCGATTCCCTACCTAAAAAAGGGACAAAATCCCTTGGGGAAGTCGACGAAATTTTGTGTAGGGGAAGTCACCCCCGTGGCAAAAAACCGGGGGTTTGTTTTGGGAAGGGCTTTCCAGTCAGGCAAGGGTGGCATGCCATGATCCTTCAATAATGAACTGAGGGGGGGGTATGTCCTACAGGGGAAAATGAAATGGCGGGAAAAAAAAAAAAAAAAAAAAAAAAAAAACATTATATAATATATATAAAAAAATTTTAATATATATATATAAAATATATAGGGAATGGTTGGTTGTGTGTGTGTGTGTTGGTGTGTTTTCGTGTGGGGTGTTGTGTGTTTTGTGTGTGTGGGGTGGTGTGTTTTTTTGGGTGTTTGTGTGGGTATGTGGGGTGTGTTGTGTGTGGGGGGTGTTGTGGGGTGTGTGGGGTGTGTGGGGGGTTGTGTGTGTGTGTGTGTGGTGTATGTCCCTATAATTTTAATATAATTTTAAAATATAAAATATATATATATATAAATATTTATAAAATTTTTATGTTTGGGGTATGTATGTGTTGTGGGTGTTTTGGGGTGTTTTTCTTTGTGTGTGTGGTGGGTGTGTGTGTGTGTGTGTGTGTGTGTGTGTGTGTGGTTTGTGTGTGGGTGTTTTGGTGTGTGTTTTGTGTGGGGTGTGTGTGTGTATGTGCATATATATTAATTATTATAAAATTATATATATTAAAATATATATTATAATTTTAAAAATTGTGTGGGGGTTTTGTGTGTGTGTGTGTGTGTTTTGGGGTGTTGTGGTGTTGTGTGTGGGGTGTGTGTATTTTTGGTTATTATATGTAAATTAATGAAATATATAAAATACATACATACATATACATAAATATTTTAATATTATATAAAAAATATAAAATATATTAATAATATACATATATATTATAATATATATATTTATATATAATTAATATATTATATTTTTATTCCCTATAGTGTGTGTGTGTGCTCTTGTGTTTTTGTGTGTGTGTGTGTGGGGTGTGTTTCTGTGTGTGCGTGTTTTGTGTTTTTGTGTGTGTGAATGTATATAATTATATATAAAATTATATATATATATTTTTTTAATATATATATATCTTTTAAGTATTTTTGTAATAATATATTATATTATATATAATATTTATAATATATTATATAAAATGTTATATACATACTTTAATCATAAATATATTTTTAATTTTAAAATAATATATATATATATTTTATATTAAAATTTTCCACCCCTCTTATCCAATATTATATTTTTAATATATACATTATATATTATAATATATATATATATATATTTTATTATATATATATATATATTTGTGTGGTGTGTTTGTGTGGGGGTGTGTGTGTGTTGTGGGTTTTGTGGGGTTGCGTGTGGGGGTGTGTGTGTTGTCCCTTATATTTTATTAATATATATAATATATATATATATATAATATTATATTTTAATATATTTTATAATTTTTCTATGTTTGTTTTATGTGTGTGTGTGTGTGTGTTGTTTCGTGTGTGTGTGTGGGGGTTTTTGGTGTGTGTGTGGGGTGTGTGTGTTTTGTGTTTGTGTGGTGTTTGTGTGTGGTGTGTTGTGGGGTGTATTTGTGTGTTGGTGTGTTTTGTGTGTGTGTGTGTGTGTGTGTGTGTGTGTGTGTGTGTGTTGGTGGTTGTGTGTGGGGTGTGTGTTTTTTTGTGTGTGTGTTGTGTTTGTATGTGCATATATATATATTTTAAATAATATAATTATAAATAATATATTATATTATATTTTAGTGTGTTTGTTGTGTGTGTGGGGTGTGTGTGTGTGTGTTTGTGTGGTGTGTGTGTGTGTTGTGTGTGGTGGGGTTATGTTTTGTTTTATATATGTAAATATATATTTTAATAAATTTATTTTATATATATATATTTTATATAAATATAATATATATAAAAATATACTATTATATTATATATATTTTATATATATATTTTTAAAATTTTATATATATATACATATACATTATATATATATATATTAATATAAAAATTTTATATATATTTATTAAAATATATATTTTATATTATATATATTATTATATATATATTCCCTTTACATTATGTATGTGTTTTGTGGTCTTTTGTGTGCTTGTTTTGGGTTGTGTGTGGTTTTCTGTGGGTGCGTGTGGGGGTGGGGTGTGTTTTGGTGGTGTGTGTGTGTGTGTGTGTGTGTGTGTGTGCTTTTAAATTATTTTTATATATAATTTTCTATATTATTTATAATATTTATATATATATATAAAATATATATAAAAAGTACGTATGTATGAAAAATATTATTTATATATTTATATATATATATTATATATATATATTTTAAATATATATATTATGTATAAATATATATATATTATATATATATAATATATATATATATTATATATTATATATTTTATATATAAATAAAATATTTTATATATATAATTTACTTATTGGGGTGTGGTGTGTGTTGTGTGTGTGTGTGTATTTTGTATTTTATGTATTTTGGGTGGTGTGTGTGCACGCTTTGTGTTTTATGTGTTTTTACACTTCTTTTTCCCCTTTTCGAAAACCGAGGCGATGCTTCACTGTTCAAACCCCAAATCCGTTTAGCGAAATTGCAACCACATAACGGATATTGACAGCCGCTGGAGATGCTTCACTTCAGTCCTAATATTGAGTTATCTGGTCTGCTTGAAGTCGAGGGAGAAAGAGGCAGACCTTCAGCGTATGATATTGAAGATGCAAACACACACTAACACACAAAAACCCCAAGTTGGAAGTATAAATTTTCTTTTTTTTTTTCTTAAATCTTTTTTTCCCATTATTATTTATCCTTTTTTTTTTTATTTTAATAGTTTTTATTTGTTTTTATTATCTTTATTATTTTTATCAATTTTAAATTA
>NC_051425.1:8223795-8233795 GCF_015228065.2 Penaeus monodon | reverse complement strand
GGCAGAAAATAAATTGTATGAGGAAAAAAGAGAAAAAGAGAATAACCAAAATTTTTTTCAAACAAAAGCAAAGTATTATTAAAGCTATTAAACGTTGCCGTAAAAAAGGCAAAGAAGTTTTCTTAAACGGCTAAAGTGCTTTTTAAAAAGGTTTGTAAATTTTGCCCAATGTAAAGTGATCATAGGAAAATCATCTGATTAAAAATAAAAACTCTAAATTTAAATGCTAAGAGTAAATCAAAATTTTTATTCATAATCTTCAAAAACTTTTCATCTTCACTGCCCCCTTTCTTCACTCATCATTGTATGCCCCTATCTGTATATAATGCGAGTCTCGAGCCCCCCGGGGTAACTAGCGGGAATAAAAAGATAATTTATTTCACCCCCTTCAAAGGGAAAACACGGATTGATGTTTGTGACTAAAAAACAAACACGATTTCCCAAATGCAACCGTTTATCATAGTTTTGAGGGTTTAAAAGCGTAAAGTTTGTAATTGTTCCTTACCTCCCTTACCTCACTGTTTACTACCCTATAAAGATGTAAAGATGTGAACTTGACTTTAAAACATTTGTTTTTTGAGAAAAAGCAAAAAATGCTAACCATGTATCGCAAACAATCGAAAACAGGGAAAAAAGTTTTTTCGCACTACCTACCCATTTGATATTCATAGCGATAATCAAAAGAGAAAATAAAAAAAAACAGATAATAACGGTATGATCAGCAATGTAATACAGCACAGACCTGACCTAGATAACCCTTACATTTGACAATTGCTCAGTGAATTTTGTTCCTTTCAATCTTTGTCATCTTATCATCCCAATAATTTTTCGATGACCGCGAGGTTTTTATGCCCTGGAATTACGGGGGTTTGCATGACGGAATTGAATCCCAAGCATTATTGTCTGCGTTCGAAGTGACAATGTCTGAAACCCAAAAGAAAAGAAATACGAAAATCCTGGACCTGCAGGGTTAGAGCAAAGTTTAGCGAGTTTGACATGCATGACCCCCTGGGGAAAGAAAAAGGGGAAATAGAGCATGAAAACCCCGGCATTGTGAAATTGACTCCCCAAGCCGAACACGTTCCTACTTTTGAAAATTTTGCAGGTTGCACCTGCTTTTTGGAAAGGTTTGGCTGTGGCGAGAGATTTTCAGGAATATCATTTTTTCATGGAAATAACCGATAGAAACACGGATGTGTCAATTTAACAACCCAAAAAAAAATATACATATTTTTTGGAAAGAGAAAGAGAGAGAGAGGGGGGGGGGGGGGAGAAGAAGGAGAAAAAAAAGAAAAAAAAAGAGAGAGAGGCAACCGTGAAACAATGGAAAAGGCGGATACAAAAGGCGATTTTTTCACGAGCGGGTTCGAGATCTCCTCACTTCCGAAATAGCAAAGAATTTTTAAAATTGGGGAGCAACTTTTCATGTGCCAGACAAAGAAGGCACAGTCCCGTTTTTGGAAAAACGTTGGCATTGGAGTAATCGTATTACCCTTTGTAAAAAAGGGTAAATTGTACTTCACAAAAAAAAAATGTTCCATAAAGGTCGATTCAACTATCAGTGACATATCATGCCGTGTCAGTTATGTCGCAAATCCGTGGACTTGGCAATGTTTTCTTAATTCTTGAAGGGGAGGGCTGAGCAAAAAGTAATAAAATAGGTAAAGAAACGGGGAAAAAAACAAAAAAGCGAAGGAGTTTGGGATGCTATTTACGGGAAGTTAATGTGAGGAATTTTTTTTTTTTTTTCAGTGTTTTTAATGTCAAAATTTCAACATATTGTCATTAAAAAGGCTCACCTGAAAGAAAAAAAATCCACTAAAAAATAATCAAATAATCTGCATATCTATCTACTTATCTATCTTTTTCAAATCCACACGCAGTTTTTTCCTGAACAAAAAACCAAAATCTTGGGCATTTATTTTTGCTATCAGTGATTAGTTATTTTTTTTTATATTAAAAAAAACCAAAAATTTTCATTCATTTTTTTTAACAAAAAAACTATCGGTGGCGCGATGGAAAACTTAAATGACAAAACGGCAAAAAACGGGGATGCATTGGGAATTGTAAAAGTTGTCAGCCCGGGTTTAAAGTGTGTAATATATATAATATATATATAAAATATATATATATATATATATAATATATAATATATTTATAAATATATTATTAATATATTAATATATATTATATATAATTTTATTAAATATATATATTATATATATAATATATATATATAAATTTTATATAAATTTTCTTTCGTTCTTTATTTATTTATTTATTTTTTTTTTTAATTCCCTTCTTTATTTATTTATTAATTCATTTCATTTCTTTCTTCTTCTTTTTTCCTTCTTTCCTTTTTTTCTTTCTTTCATTCTTTCTATCATTTTCTAGTCTTTCTTTTTTTCTTTCATTTTCTTTTTTTTTCCTCTTTTTATTTTATTTTTTTTTTTTCTATTTTATGACATTGACGACCCCCGGACTCGCATTATATATCACAGTATGTGTGAATAAGACTTAAAGTAACAAAAATTTAAAATATTATTTATAATTTTATATATAATTTTAAAATAATAAAAATATATATATTATATATATAATTTCTACGCCCGGGGTCTTTGTCTCTGTGCGAAACATGTGTTAACAAAAAGGGGGAAACCCGGGCATGTTTTTTAACTGAATGGACCTGGGCCAAACATGGTACGCAATCCTGTGGCTGTGAGCGGAGGAGCGGGAGGACAAGCAGAAGGTACGCGTTGGGTGCTGCTCCTGTGCAGCCCTCGTGTGTGCCACCTTGTGTCCTGGTTATAAACTTTTTGTGGTTTGCCCTGAGTTTTAATAGCTGTAATCTGTCGTTGTGGGACTGCTGTTTCCCCTGTATTGTCCTATAGAATAGTTTCCGGGTAATAACTTGGTTAAATAAAGGAAAGACTGGGTCATTTTGTTGTTTAATTTCGTGCCCTGCCTCGGCCACTTGGCGTTTTTCCCCTCGTGGTGTTCTGGGACGCTGTGGTTCTCGGGTCCTCTTGGAGCTGTTCAGTGTTCCGACCTTTGGATAACACGCGTCTGCCTAGCCCTAGCCCTTGTGTGTGGTGGGCCAAGAGAGCACAGGCGGTCGGCGTAACCAAATGGGTGGCGGGAGTGGGATTTTGTGATAATTTGAATCATGCGCGCGCCAGATTTTATCAATGTCGTCCAAAAATATGGCGGCAGTCCATGAGGGAGAGGAGGCTATGACTGAGGCAGGCCCACGAGTGAGGTGGATAGCCGAGCCAGATGGACCTAAGAAATCACTGCCCATGTGCTGCCGGTATGAGGAGGATGAATGGCACAAAGGGCAAAATACAAAACAAGGCCACAGAGGGCAACGCGATTAGCAGGGGCCGCAACCATCTCGTCCGAGAATGCCAGGCAAGAAGGCAGAGAACAGTTCTGCCCAACTTTGGTTGAGTATGCTACAAACAGTAGCATCTTTGCATCTGTGATAGTATGGAAAACTTGCAGCATACACCGACAAGGCCCTGCACAGCGTGAAGGGGGGAAGTGAAACTGATGGAGATTTAGGTGCAGTGACTCTTTCAGGCGAGGTTCAGGCCTGAGGAGAAGTGAAGGAGGAAAGTCGGCCGGTCACGAGGGTTAGTTACAAAAAACGTTTTTTTGCAAGAGAGAAAGGCAGAACGAGTTCTGGCAACAGATGCCAGTATTTGTCAGATATTTACTGGGGTTCCTGCCTGGGGTCGTTGTGTGCAGAAACCCCCAGGGCTCACAGCCGTTCCCCACCGTGTCCGGTAGCCCCAGTGGTTGCTTCGAGAAGGCTTGGGACCCATCGGAACCGCTCCCCTTTGGGTATGGTGGCCGCAAAACCTCGACCCGCTCACCCTCCCTCGTTTGCCTCCCTCACCCCCTTCCCGCCCCCTCCGGGCTTGTTATTTCACGGCACCGCATTCTCCACCCGCAACCCCTCGGCCTCCAGACTAATTTCCTGTGAGGTGTAAACCTCAGCTGAATTAAACGACGGAAGATGTGGCCTGGGTAGCAGAATGTTCGCCCAATTTGAATATGCCTGAAATCTTCCAAGGGGCTTTAAGCCCCAGGAAGTAGAAAGCCCTGCAGCTGGTAACAGCGCTAAGGGGCCCCCCCCCCGCGTGGAAGTGTTTTGGGGCAATCGCCGCCCATCCCAAAACAATGCCTCTTACACCAGCGTAAGGCGGAGCTTTGATAAACGCCATTTCGGGCACCGACCACCAGGCCCGAGGTATATCGGCCCGCCCTTGAAGAAGCAGACTCCATGAGCCCCGGTGGGCGAGAACAAACCTGTTCGCCAGCTGGCGCAGGAATGTGGAGCGCTGGTAAGGGGTTGTACCCTGGCGCTTTGCGGAAGTAGGATGATGTGGTCCCTGGCCCCCGATTTTTTTCTTGTTTGACGCTTGCAGGACAGCAGCTGCAACATCTATGTCAAGCAAGGCACAGCACCGTGAGGACAAGCCCTGCCAGGTTGGCTGCTGGCGAGGTGCCCTTGGAGTTTGTCGAGGCCTACCTGGAAGGCACCAGTGCCTAGGGCCAGCTGCTCCAAGCCCCGCCGTTGACCCTTGGGGGCCGGAAGGACTAAAGTGGAGAAGGTTAGCCCACAATTTGAGGAAAGGTGACATCGAGCACTTTCCAAGGCTGTTTGTTGGGGTTTGCAGTGAGGAAAGGGCACAGAACTAGTCGGTTCGGAGGGAGCGGAGAACCCGTGTCCTCATCACCCGTAACACCGGATTCTGATGCCCCTTTCCAGCAGTAGCTGCAAGGATCCTGGGTGGCAGGAATGGTCACCATCCTAGTGCATGTTCTAAGGCTAAGGAAGTGTTTTAACGCCCTGAAAACTCGACCAGCCTGGAGAGGGGGCCGAAACCCAGCCCGTCCCTCGGTTCCCCGGGCCCCGAACTTGGGTAAGCTGCCGTCGTTATACCAGCCGAATGCAGGTGGAGGGCTCAATATTATGGGGAAGCCAAATGACGCCCCTACAGTGTAACAACTGGTGGCTTAATAATTAACCCTAAATTGTTGGGGGCGCCTTGTAGTTGGCCCACTCAGCGACTCCACGCACCACAATACCTGTGTGGGTGTCAAAACAGGGGCAATTGCGGAGCTCAAGGGCCGTTGAGGCTCGTAAATTGGGCGTGGGGCAGACAAACGGTGGGCGCGCTGCCGTGTACTGTGGCCCGATTCTGACTAATCCACGTGCCTTGTTGGGGTCCTTGAATACCTGTACGCAGAAGTAAGGGACATGTGGTCGTACCTTGGACGGAAGCTTGTTTGAGGGTCACGGTGAAAGATGTGCCCCTTGGGCTTCAGATGTTGCTGTTGCAAGTGAGGTAGTTACGGGCTGAGGGCGACTTGCACCTTGCCCCCATGGACAAGGCGTCTAGGAAATCCGTGGTCCGACCCTGTCAAGAGTGAAGCGTGGAGTAAGAGAAGGGGCCCCTTGTGTGAGCCCATCCCCAAAACCTGCGCCTGGCTGAGATGGCGTAGCAGTTTGGCGGAAGCCTTGGTTGGAACCAGGGAGGAAGTTGTTACAGTGTTTGGTACTACCTTCTCCAATAAGGCCCCTGGGAAGGTGCCAGCCTGGGTGCATAAGCTGGGCATTGTGAGGAAGTGGAGCGTCCAGAAGAGTCGTCGGGGAGCGAGGAGTTGGTTGGTGTGGGGCCGTTGCCTGACTTTCTCGAGGACTTGGCGCACCGAATGTGGTGTTACCATGGGCCAGGAAGCTACTCCTGGGGCCATGGTGAAAAAGAAGATGACGTTAGCCCCAGTAGCGGCGATGAGGACGTGGCAGACGCTGACCGAGATGAGGACGAGCATTTGGACGGTGAGGGCGATGCAGCAGACGTCAATGGTGACCATGAGCCAGGTCTTGGGACAGGAGATACCCCTCTGGGTGCCAATGCCAATCTACCGCCGCCCACACCTCCTCCAGAGCGACCCCAGCGAGAGCGAAGAAAGCCACACTGGATGAAAGATTTTTGTGTTTCTGAGAACTGATTTTCAATTACGGTTACTTTAGTTTAAAAGAATTTTGTTTGTTCCTGAGGACTAATTTTATTTAAATTTTCTGTAGTTTGTTTCATGTTTAGGTATGTCAGAGCAGACGGGTCGTCTGCTTGATAGGGGGGATAGTGCTACGCCAGTGGTCTTTGTCTCTGTGCGAAACATGTGTTAACATGAAAAGGATGACCTGGGCATGTGTTAACATGAAGGGACCTGGGCAAACATGACGCAGCTGGCTGTGAGCGGAGGAGCGGAGGAACAAGCAGAGAGACGCGGTTGGGTGCTGCGCCTGTGAAGACCTCATGTGTGCCCTTGTGACCTGATAAACTTTTTGTTGCCCTGTTATAAGCTGTATCGTGCAGTGTGACATGCTGGTTTCCCCCCTGTATTGTGCCTATAGAAAAGTGTATGGGTAAATAACTTAAGTTATGAAAGACTGCCATTTTGTGTTTATTTCGTGCCCTGCCTCGCCACTTGGCGCTTCCCCTCGTGGTGTTCTGGGACGCTGTGGTGCTCGGTGCCTCTTGGAGCTGTTCAGTGTTCACGACCCTGTGGATAACACGCCGTCTGCGTAGCCTGCCTTGTGTTGATGGCAGAGAGACGAGGCGGTCGGCGTAACAATATATATATATATATATATATATATATATATATATATATATATATATGTTTGCCGAGGACATCTCTGGTCGTTTCACAGCACTCGGAGACATGACGGACCCTGTTCTTCTGTGGGACACTTTCAAACGTGAAACACTCGATGCAGCTCAAGAATCGCTCGGCAAACGCCATCGAGCAAGACAGAATTTCATCTTGCAGGAGACGCTGGAAGCCGCAGATGCTTTTCGCGTGGCTCGTCTGACTGGGGATCGTGACTTGCTTCATTCTCTGGTGCGCAGGACTCGGTCACTGCTGAGAAGGGACAAGGAACAGTTTGTCAAGAATCGTGCAGAGGAGGTAGAAAGCCATTTCTTATTAAACGACCTTTGTCCTGCCTACCAAGCCCTGAAAAGATGAACTCCAAGCCCTTCTCGTGGGTAAATGCAGTCCGTTCCAGAACGTTGGGCTGAGTATTTTGAGCAGTTGTACCAGGTTAACTCACCAACAGTCAACATGAATGCGAGTTGTGTCGAGATTCTTTTGCCGGAGCCACCTAGCGAGGATCCACCTTCCCTAACTGAATTTGAGGAAGCCATCTCCAAACTGCAGAGTGGTACGCAGTCATGTATCCCATCTGCTTGTTAAAAGCGGTGGTACCGCATAGCGAGTGTTTGAATGCGTTTACCATTCCCCTTGACCTCACTGAGGGGTTGGTCCTTCCCTCCTTTGAAGGGAATGGTGATCACTGGGCCTGCACCGATCCTGAGATTTACCTGCCTCACTTTCAGGTAAGCTCTCGCTCGACTAATATGTGACCCTCAGAGCCACCTGTCGGGCCGGCCATAAGTGAAGGCCCGGGCGAAGCCAGTACTTCGCAAATCTCTAGCTAACCCCTGTCGAGCCAGAGGCTGTGGGACACTGGATTCACTCCTGGTAATCACATACAATTAATATGAATCCTTCTGGAGATCCTGAGACTAGGAGGAATCCCAGGATTTTTCGATTATAGCAAGCCTTTATACTGGTCTGAAGTGCTATAAGTGTGGTGGGCCTGTCGAGCTTCTTCCTTCCTTGTTAGTTCGGAAGTGAGGCAAGGCTTTGGTTTTGTACCATCTCTTTTTCAACACTAGTATAGACCGGATACTGGACAGAGGATACTGTCTAATTCAGTGTTTAAGCACTCCTAAGCAATATCAAGGTTACCGACCTTGACTTTTGACTCTGACGATGTAGTATTCTATCTGAGTGTATGGAAACCTAGTGGTGCTCTAGATGGCATTAGCAATGAAAGAAAATGTTGGTTTTATAATAAGAGGGCAGCTCATACTAACATTATACCACATTTTAAGTAACATAAGAGAACACTAATGAACATAGAGAATAACAATTTACATATCATGATAGTAAAATCATAAACCCAGCACATCTACAGCCACAAGTAAATCATTACAAGCGATGGTTCGATTTTCTTTTTATCTTTTTTTTGCTTGTTGTTTTAATGTAGGCCAAAAAACATAAACAAAGTGACAAATGGAGAAAGAAAAGAAACAGAGTAAAGAGAACTATATAAGATGATAGAGAAAGGGGGGGTGAGGAGGGCGAGAAAGAGAAAGTAAGACTTGAAAGAGAGAGAGACGAGTGAGATTGTGTTACTACTTCTAACACCAGTAATGCGCTTAAGAGGATACCAAATCGATACCGCTTGATTGACATTCTCCATGTCGGGATCGGGTGCGCACCTCCTCGTCAGCGACGTCGTTAATGGGCTTATTAACAGACACAGGTTCACGAAATGCCACGATGTAAGGATCATTGAGCCCTGCGCCAACACAGACCGGTATCATCTTGACATTTTCAGGTATTCAGTGAAACGCTGAGCGAGTTTTCAAATGAGTTCTTCTTGCTGGGTCCAGCCTCGCCTGACGTAAACTTACTTGGACTGCGCCTCGAACCCGCCAGAGCCATTGGGTGTGGTTTCATAGGAATGCAAAAGACCCACCCGCGAGTGTTTTCGAACAAGAGTGAGAAACGACTCAACGCCCGATACCAAGATCTTAACACTCGTGCAGAGCCGGAGCTTGCAGTTTCAGATGAAGAGCTGGTGAGGATGCGGTCCCTGGTTAAGTAATATATCTTCTGCGCTGTGTGTATAGACAAGAGATGATATATCTATGATATCTATATATATATATATATATATATATATATATATATATATATATATTTATATATATATGATCATGTTACACACACACACCACACAAACACACACAGCAGAACACACACGTAACACACCACACACACACCCATATACATATATATATTATATATATAGATTATAATATATGTCTATCTATATATATATATATATATATATATATATATCGTAACACACACACAAAGCACACACACATCGCACAACACACACACACCCACACACACACACACACACCCACACCACACACACACACACACATACACACATAATATAATATATATATATATAATATATATATATTATATTTATATATATATATTATATCTATAGTATAGGTATATATTATGTATGTATTTGTATAATGTTTTATATATTTATATGTTTATATCTATATTTTATTAACACAACCCACACACCCACCACACACGACACCACCCACACATACACAAAGTATATATATTGTGTGGTGTGTTTTTTGTGTTGTGTGTGTGTATTGTGTGTGTGTGTGTGTGTGCGTGTGCGTTTGCGTGTGCGTGGGTATGGTGTGTGTGGTGTGTTTGTGTTGTGTGTGCAAGTGTGTTTGGTGTGTTTGTGTGACCACCGTTCGCTAAATCCAGTTCAAGCAAGGTATAGTTATTTTTTTTTAGAGAGAAGAGAGACAGAAGAATCGGAGTGAGAATTCGTAAATTTCGAGAACAAATATTCACAAAGAAAAAAGAGTTAAGAATTATTCTTTATTCCTTTCGCCGCGAAAACTAACCCCCAACAAGATTCACAGCACATATAAAAAACCTCTCTTTGTGCAGTGTATTTTGGCCTTTGATGTGTCGACCATGAAATATATCCTGAATGTTTATCAGCCTCTATGGGTTAAATTCGCCTTCCTTTAAAAAAGAAATATTTTTCTATTTTTCTGGCTAGCTTTTTACATTCCTTTTATATCACATACGTTATCTTTTCTCTTTACTTACTGGTTTCTTTCCCCTTTCCTTTTTTCTTTGTTCTCTAATCCTCTGTCTCTCTTCTTTTTTTGCTCCTTCTCTTTCCCCCCGTTCTCTTTGTCTTAAATCGTTTGATTTCAGTATGGTTTTCGTCTAAACGAGTATTTTCAATACATGCCTGCACCTATACGTACTCCCCATTCACCACACA
>NC_051425.1:8216295-8218795 GCF_015228065.2 Penaeus monodon | reverse complement strand
TGTTACTACTACTACTGTTATTGTCATTATCATCATCATTCTCGTTATCATCATCATCATTTTATTACTTATATTACAGTAATGCGAGCAAAATCAGAAAAGGAAACAATAATGAAAAAAAATAAAGATAAACAGAAATCAGAATAATGATTTCAATATTGCTCGTAACAATGATAAGGATAAAATCATTGATATAATAATATCAACAACAGTAGTTATAATAGAATAATAAAAGTAATATTAATATAATATTAGTATTAGTAATAATAATAATAATAATAATAATAATGATAATAATAATAATAATATTAATAACGATGATGAAGATAATTATAATAATAATAGTAATGAAAATAATAATAACTGTAAATGGAAAAGTTTTGATATGTAATTGAAAGCATATAAGTAAAATCTCTTCGAATACACTGATTTATCTGTGCTTTAAAACTCGCGCTTCTTCCCTTGCATGAACATTTATTCGTAGCGAATGTAGTCAAGTAGTTATGCAAAGCTCATGAGGGAGTCACGTGTGGTGCATATGTTCTATTTACGATGTTTCAAAACTGTTTAGCAAGATGACTTTTTCCTTACTGTGTTGATTAATCAAATCAAGCATTAATAGTGTTTAGCATATGTCAAAGGAATGTTTCCTTGAAGCAAAAATGGAATACTTCTTTCTCGTGTAATGTAATTATTCCGCATTAGATTCAAAATAGAGTACAAATGATTCACTGAAGTCAACACAAACCAAAAATATCAGAAAAGCTGATTAATGCAGTTGCAGACTTTGGACCTAAGAAAGCTGAGCTGGAAGCGATCAGAGTAGAACAGCAACACCGGATAAAAGTGGAACAGACGTAGACCGAACAACAGAAGCTCTTGGATGCTCACCACAGGGGAGTGAAAATGCCAGAAGCTCGACGAGGTGTGAAAATAGCCCAGGTCCGACTAAATGCCTATTCAGGTGCGGTCAACGACAAAGGTGAATGTAAGTTTTTGAGTGTGAAGCCTTCTTGACCTCCAGGTAATCAGCTTGCAAGCCCTAAATGCATGCCTTTTTTTATCTTTTAATCATTACCATTGTCAATAATGATACTTTCATCATCGTTTTATCAATTAGAATAAGGATAAGGATAATAATCATGCATATTGTCATCATGTCCATCATCATCATGATAATAGTAATAATGATATTATGATTATGACGATAATGATAATAATAGCAGCATAATAATAATGATGATAACAATAATAATAATAATAATAATAATGATAATCATCATAATAACAACTATGATAATAATAACTATCACAATGATAATGTCGATAATAATGATAATCATCTTTATCGTAATAATGATGATATTCATGATTGTCATCATGGTGATCATCATCATAATAGTTGTAGTAGTAATATTATTATTATGAAGATATTTATAATGATAATAGTAATAAAAATAACAATGATAATAATAGTAGTAGCAGTAATGACCAAAATAATAAAAAAAAAATAATAAGAGCAACAACAACAATAATAGTAACTATCCCAGTAATTATAATGTTGATAATAATAATGATGGCAACAATGATAATAGCCATAATAACAAAAACAAATAATACTAATAATATCAATGGTATACAGTGATGATGATAATAATGATAATAATATATTTCAATAAGAATACTAAATTATCTTGAAAAAAATTATGATAGTTTGAAACAGGCAATACCTATAATTCTCATCAATCAAAATAACAGCGGTAATAATAATCATGGTTATCAAAATAAAGATTATTATATAGGTAGTGACAATGATGTTTTTAGTAACAATAACTTCAATGATAATGATGATGAAACAATAATAATAATGATAGTGACAATAATAATGATAATAACAATAATGATAATAATAGTAATGATCATAATCCTAATAATAAGGATAATAATAATGTTAATAATATGAATAATAACAGTAATTGTAATGATAATAATCAATAATAATAAATAATAACAGTGCTACTACTGTAATGATAACAGTTACGATACAGTAGCAATAGCAGTGATAATAATAATAATGAAAATAATGATGATGATAATAATAATAATAATAATAATAATAATAATAATAATAATAATAATAATAATAATAATAACAACAATAACAACAACAACAACAACAAAGATTTATGTAAAATGCATGTGAAGCATGCATTTTTGGTAATTCAGGATCACTGAATACTATTATTTTCTAATATAAACTATTTTATGAAACGGAATTTTATTTATACTCCCTCTCCCTTGCATGTGAGGCAGTATACCCTCACTTGTCACCTGCAAAGCTAGGTAGTCAGTCACTTTGCCACAGACCCTGCTCGCGTTAAGAGCACACTGCACCTTTTCTTTTCTTGTGCTTGTTCTGTGGAAGATTATTCTTGTTTGTGTTGTATTATATATGATTATGGGTTGTGGAATCTATGTATGGAATGAATTGAATATGTTA
>NC_051425.1:8208795-8211295 GCF_015228065.2 Penaeus monodon | reverse complement strand
ACAAAAGACAATGAATCTGCATCCCCAAGAAACAAGACATTGGGGCTGGTACAGGCGGGTTTTTCCGAGACAACTGGTTTGCCGGCGAGATGGCGAGTCTGAGCACAAACCCTTGTTAACCGCCATGAAAAAAAGTGCTTGAGTGTTAACTTCACGTTTCACCTTCATAAAAAGTGGAGCCTGCAAATGTTTAGAGCCACCACCATTAGCATCCTTATATTTAAACAAAGTATATATAACAGAGCTATCACTTTCATGAAACTAAAGCAATAGTGTTGTATAGGCAGTACTCACAAAAATGTGTATGGCCGCGGAGCTTGGAGCCAAGTGAAGGTCGTGCTGCATGCGTCACCGAGGAAAGCATACACGCACGCACACACAGACAAGGAAGCATTGGAAGAGGGAATAGGCTGGTATACACTCGTGAAGGAAAACTTACAATAACCCAGGAAAATAAATGTTTATATATCCATATATATATACAAACACATACACACAAACACACACATACACACACATATATATGTTTATCTATCTATCTATCTATATATATTCATATATTGTATGCACACCGACACACACACATATATGTGTGTGTGTGTTTTATATGTACATATATATGTATACACTCACAAACATCAGATACAGACATACACACAACACACAAATATATATACATATATATGTATATATATCTTTATATATATATATATATATATATATATATATATATATATATATATGTTTATTTATATATTTAATTGTATATGTATATATATATTCATATATATAAAATATATATATACATATATATGTATATACACATATAAGTGAGTGGGTTTGTGTGTATGTCTGTATCTGTATGCGTTTGTGAGTGTATACATATATATTGTATATATATTAATATATATACACATATATAAATATATATATATATATATATATATATAAATAATATATATAATATAAATATATACATATATATATATATATATAAATAAAATTTAATGTGTTTATTATATTATAATATTTATATTATTATTTTTAATATAATACAAAATAAAGATTACAGATACAAACATACACACATACACACACAAACACACATATACAAAACACACACCCACACACACACATATATATATATATATATATATATATATACATACATATATATACATATACATATATATGCATATATATGCTTATATTTATATTTATATATACATATATATACATATACATAAATATATATATATATATATATATATATATATATATATATATATATATATGTATGTATATATATATGTGTACATATATATGTGCATATAAATCACAAACGCATACAGATACAGCCATACGGACATACACACACACACAAACACACACACAAACACACATACACGTATATATAAATATAAATATATATATATATATATATATATGATATTAATTTTAAAATTAATTTTAAATCCCCCAATTATTTTTTAATTTTTAAATTAAGGTAAAAAAAAAGGGGGAACAATGGTCTGGCATCCCAAAAAAAAACCCAAAAACCCAAACCCAACATTTAATAAATTAAAAATTTTAAAAAATGAAAAAAAGTTTTTTTAAAATTATTTTCCCCAAAAAAGGGAACCCAAAAAAGACCAACACCAACACCTTTAAAAAAAAGTACATATAACAAAACCCACCCCCCTTTCAAGAAACTTAAAGCAAAAAAAGTGTTTTGGGGGTTTTTCCCCAAAAAATGTTTTCCCCCGGGATTGGAGAATAAATTTGTGGGGGGGTTTTCCCAGAAAATACAGACCACACCAAAACCTTTTTTTAAAGGCCAAAAAACATCTTAAAAAAAATTAAAATTAAAACCCAAGGGAATTTTAATTTTTAACAATTTTCCCAAACCATCACACAAACCCAACCCCAAAAAAAGTTTTTTAACTTCATTTTTCCCTTTAAAAAAGGGATGCAAAGAACCACACCAAACACCAAAAAATTTTTGTTCCTTTTATATGGTAAAAATATTTTGGGGCATAATCAAAAAAACCGCTTTTACCAAGTAACGGGCCAAAAACCAAAAAACCCCACCACGCAAAAAAACATTTAAAAAACATTTAAAAGTAAAAAAAAAAAAAATAATTTTAATAAATTTACAATAAAATTTTATTATATTTTAAATATTTTTAATATTTTTAAAAACATAAAAAAACCCAAAACATGTATTTTTATCATTATAATATTTTTTTTTTTTTTATAAAAGCCCCCCCTATATTTTTGTTTTTTTTCCCCTTTAATAGGGTACATATATACATAAAACAAACCCCAACAAACACAAAAACAACACAAAAAACCACCACACTACACACACAAAAAATATATATAGATAATATATATATAAATATTATAATATATATATAATTATGTTTTTATATATATTTAAAATTAATTTATTATATAAATATATTACATATATTATATATGAAATAAAAATAAAAAA
>NC_051425.1:8176295-8183795 GCF_015228065.2 Penaeus monodon | reverse complement strand
GATTATTTAAAATCATCTGCCGCGTCAACAGCTAAGGTCATTATCGAAGAATACCTTGTTGGATTAAAATGTTAATATATTCAAAAGTTTAGAAATCTATCGATAAATGTCTCATAAATAAAAATGAATAACAACGAATACATAAAAAATAAAAGCATGAACATTACGTTTTAAGTGTATAAAATTATAGTATAAGTATTATGGATAGGAAACTAAAAATAAAACTGAGGCAAGTACAAACGTCTTTGTTCTGAGAATGTTGCGCATCTTTCCACTGCATGTACAACCGTTAATGGCGCTTGGCATCCCTCACAAAATGCTTCACTTTTAGCTATCATTGGCCCATGAGTCAATTCTCAGCCTTGTTAGCACAACTACTTATCGGCTGGGATGAACGCTGGTTACACAACTGCCAAAGTCATCTCTAATCTCTCGTAGTTTGTTTTTAGAGTTATACTTCCATTTCTCCCTCCATTTTGAAGACAACTACTAATGCTGGGTTTTAAGTCGATGTGTGGGAGAGGAAAACGAGTATCTCAGGGCTGAGTGGCAGCTGCCTTGACCCTCAGATCAGCTCGCTCTTTCCCACTGATACCAACATGCCCTTATACCTAACACACAGTCATCTCTTCCGTGCTGTCATCAGTGCAAGCCAATCCTCAACCTCTCTTACCACTGGATGTGATGAATTTAAGCTCTTGATTGTTTATGTAACTACGAGAATTGCATAAATAAAAAAAAGGTTCCTAAGGTCTCTAGTCATCGTAACTGGTGCAAGGATAGCATGTAAATGAGTGAAGATCGAGGCTGCCGAAGAAAGACTACCAACTGCAGTCTTCCCCCTGCTCAATGCTGCAAAGCCTACACCATTTTCAGATTTCGATCCTTCTGCATATATACCGCATCTGATCCTTGGTACTTTGAAGAAATCTCTTCCTGAGTGCTGCTTCGGATCTCTCCCTTTTCCCTATTTCTACTAAATCCAACTGAACTCATTGGTCCAAAAGGGGCATTTGGGAAGTTCCAACAGCTAGAACCTTGGAGAGACTTAAATGGATAACTTCCACAACATTTCCCATTCCCCTACCACAGGATTGATTGTCCTCAAGAGAGTTGAAAACCAAACTGGATGTGGGAGATCCCGGAATCCTTTGTAATCTTGAGTAGTAAATCAGTTCAGAAAACTCCAAAGGTGAAGACCTGAAAACCCCTGTACAGATTCTGAGAACTTCATTATGAACTGAGTTCAACATCTGAAGAACAGTGGGAGTTGCAGATGAATAGGCCTCACATCCATAGACAAGTGTTGTGTGGTCTGCACCCCAAGTTAGGTGAGAAAAAACCTGCAAAATACTTTCGTAGGCTTCACCTTTAATTGCTTCATGTTAGGCACCCTTGAGTTAAAACTTAGATCCATGTACTTCACCTCTTGAATAAAATGAAATGGGTTTGCTCCTATATAGAGGGAAGGATGGCATTTTCCTCTTTCGTAGTTTTGCTTTGAGAAAATCTGAAGCCATGCCATTGTGTAACCTGATGAATTGAAGTCTGCATGTGTCCTTGCACATCCTATAAGCTTTCTCCAGAGCAGTACAGTGTTATGTCATGCACATACAGAATACACAAGATAGAACTTGAAACGACCTTTACAATATCATTAATAGCAATGGCAAACAGGGTCACACTTAAAACACTCCCTTATGGGACCCCTTTCCAGCTGATCTTCCATTTCAAAGAAGCTGTTTCCTACCTGCACTCTAAACTTATCAGCAAGGAAGCTTTGTATGAAGGTAGGTAAATACTTTATACCAATGTCATACAGCTTCCAAGTATGCCATGCTTTCAAGTAGTATCATAAGCCTTTTCGAGGTCAAATAATTCTGTATAGCAGTCTCCATTCTCACAAGGGAACCTGTGGTCAATCTCAATTTTCTAAACCCACATTGATATGAGGTCAGCACGTTTTCCTTTTCTAGTAGCCATGTCAACCTGAAGTTTACCATTTTTCCATCAGCTTGCATTTGCAGCTGGTGAGAAAAATTGGTCTATAATTTCCTGGTATGGAAGTATCGTTGCCACGTTTGGGGATAGGAATGATTTTAGTTTCTTTCCATGTGGATGTCACTGTGATCTCCCTAAAGATCCTATTGATTAGGACTAACTTCTGAGAGCTCTCCAATAAGTGATATATCTTTTGGTGTGGAATATCGTCCCTTCCTGGGGCAATCTTATGGCAAAGTAATGAAGCAGAGTTCATCTCCCTGCGCAAAAAAGTTATATGGAAGTTCTGCTGCAATCCTACTGAAGAAAGACACTGTGTGTCATTTCTGTTTAGCCCAAAGGGTGGAGAATGCAATGTAAGAATCTGCCTGTGAGGATGTTGCCATGTATCTTCAGAGCAGGTGGTAACAGATGTGCTCTTTTCTGCGATCTTGCAGACCTTGTCCCATAACCATGCTATTGGGGTCCTAGAGTTAATTAAGGAGAAATACTTTCTCCACAATGTCTGTCTAACCTCCTTTACCACTCGCCTGGCCCTTGGCTAAGGCCCTTTTGTAGTGGATCAAGGTCATATTGCTGGGGCATCTCAACTGCCTTAATTACTGCAGTCGATCTATAAAGACTAATTTACATATCTAAGTCCCCATATCTTTGCCCCATTGGCTGGAATGTAATTCACCTCTTTCAAATGTATTGGAAAGTGACAACTTCAATGTAAGTTTCTATGACCTGGCAAGTGAAAGCCAACTGTGAACCAAGTAAACTACCTAGGTCATTATTGGAGAATGTCCCAGTTTGAATATGGAAATGTGTGGGTGGTCACTGTTCAGTAAACTGCATCTACTCTTGAGAACAAGGACACCAAGGCCCTTCCTCGAGGGTTGCACAAAAGTGTCTCCCCAGTGCCGACCATTGAAATCTACCAAAAGGAGAAATGGATAAGGGAAGTGCCTAAGCATATCTTCCAAATCATCTATGTTAAGATTATGTGGAGGAAGGTAGATAGATACAAAAGTGTAAGGTCGTGTCAAGCCTATCATCACAGCCTCCACCTCCACTTGAACATGGAATACTCTCAGGGAAATCAGATGATTTTCCCTGAACATAATCTCTTGTAGGCATACACAAACTGGGTTACACGAAACTATAAGATGTTGCAATGCCTCCCATTTTGTATGAAGTCCCTGACAATTTCTTTAAAGTTAGGTATTCAGTTCCTCAGGTTGACAAGCTACCTTTTCATAAAGTTTAGCATTCCTTTGTCTGCGCAAAGCAAGGAATTGAGTCTTTAGTTCAGAGATATTCTGACTAGAAGCAAGAGGCCTTTGTGAATGTGATGGCAGCTGGAGCAGTCAACATCGAGGCCTCTGAAGCCTTGCCTGACAGCTATAAACAACCTTACTGTGAGAGGAAGAGTCCTTTGGACTGGCTCAGGATTCATTTGCTTGGGCAATGAGCAGACCTAAGCCTTTGGGTCAGGGGCTTTCTGTCTAGCAGCAGAGGACCTTGTGTATGTGGTGGCAGCTGGAGCTATTACCGTTGAGGCCTTTCGAGCCTTGCCTGATGGCTTCAAAACCCTTACTTTGGGTGGAGTCTCCATAAGAGACCCCTCATTTCTACTCCGTTTCTGGTGGAACAGCTCACCAGAGGTAGTTTCAGTATTTGAGGACTGAGGTTGAACTGTAGTGGCTAAGTGTGTGATGCAAGAAGTATTGGAAGTCAATTGATGACAGGAAAGAGGTCGGGCTAGAACTGAGGCAAAGGAGTTACCTGGCTGTGTGAACAGCAGACGGGCACATCGCTTTACATCTGGAAAACTAACTTTCTCCTTGTTCCATATTAGCAATCCTTTTTTTTTAATGTGTAACTCTTACACTGCTTTGAATAAGTTTCATGAGCTCCTTTGCATTGGTGTAAATATACTTGACTTACACAGTTATCATATCTTCCATGGTCTGTTGTACCACACTTTTATCAGGCCACAATCTCGCTGTGGGGTGATCTGAGGATCACTTTTACACATTTTAACTATCTTGCCTTATACTTCAAAATATCAAGACCCATGATTGACACACCATTAATGGTCGTCAACACATTGTGTTTATATGAGATGCATCCATATTTACTAAGTAAGATTTCCTTGATGGATTGAGGAAGATTTTTCTCTTTACCTTGTCTGAGAGCCTGGGAAGCACTCCGGTCCCCATTCTTGTCCTATGGAAATTGGAATGGGTCCAGATTGACAATATGTGACATCCGAGAGGGATGAGCCTGGAGATTGCATAGGTCATTAGGGGAAAGCCAGTTCGTTTGAAAGTTGTAGAAAATATACTAATTTCTTAATTTCTTCCTCCTCTTCCCCCATCCACCATGCAATTTAATGAGGGCTTGCAATAGGTTGGGCCTTAGATACACCCAACAGCCACAGGGGTAGTGAGATAATATACAGTCACCACCCAGTGATGATGGCAGTCGCGGACCTATGCGATACCGACTAGGCAGAGCATGCTTGACCCTAGCCATGTCTGACCAGCCAACTGACTTGACTGGGCCTTGATCAAGCAACCCATCTAACCAGAATAGAGGACCAAAGAGGTGTGTTGCTTGCTGCAGGCGTGCAATATCGGTCAAGTTCCAGGACTCCTGCAATACAGGATGCCACGCATGGCAAACACATGTTGGAGAGTTCTTCCTGGTCTAAGATGGAATAAACTAGGGATGGATACACCATTCTCTCTCATGTACCTTGGTTCACCTGGGAGCCATTTTGTCTCATCCCTCGCCAGGTCACTGGGCCCTCAAGCCCTCTCAACGTGGCAAGACGGCTTGGTTGGTGTGTTATACTGTGTTCAATAGTATCTTCGTTTTTTACAATAAATGATATACTTCTAAGTAACTTTTACTGCTACATACACATTTACACTTTCTGTAAAAAATATATATATTAAAAAAGCAAGAAGAAAAGAAAAAAATAGGCCTTTGAAAGTTTAATTTTACAATGCTTTATTATATTTTACTGATGCAAAGGAAAATTTGCATCCATTTTGTGTCGAATTATACTTCCGGATACAAAAAGATTCTTCGGAACGTCCTTTGTGGGAAAACTTTATAAATAATAATGACGATGATGCTGACAGTATTGATAATAACTCTCAATAATAATAGTAACAGTAGTAAAGATAATAATCTGCAGTCCCTACAGTGATCAACAGTTATAATTATAAAACATACTTTCGCTAAGACCAACGTATTCTTCCCTCTTCTACTGGCGCTGTGGCTGAAACATTCCATTCCATTTTTTTCTTTATTTTGCGCCCGGAAATATTGATACCTAGTATGTTAAGAACCCACTACCATTAGTTAGTGTGCCAAGTATTCTCTTAGACATTTTTTTTTGTCCCTTATCTCTTTAGGAGTATTAGATGTTGTGGGTTCATTGAATCACCATACTCCTACTCCTCCTGTTCTGTTTTCCCACACCAGAGTTGATGGGGGGGGGGCTTCACAACAGATTTAAATTCATCATTAATAGATATTGGTCCCTACTCATAAACAAAACATGAATATTTGTCTATCAGTTATGATCTTATTCCTTTACACACAAGGTTGTTACAGTTTCTCCTCTCTATTCCAAGACGAACTTAAATACAGTTATTTTAAACTTTCATATAATCCCAAATTAATCCCGAATGTTGATAACAAATTACAGCCTGACGCTCGCCCATTCGAAAACTAAAATTCAATTGTACTGACACCTCATCATTAATAATTAATTTCACCCGTGATCAAACCAAATAATTATCTTGTCCCTAAAGTGGTAATCACATGAGCGAATTTTTTTAACGATAAATCGGCGGTAACTGTAACTTTTCCATTTTCCTCATCTTCTGCGCTCGCATAGTCTACTAATTGGTCGGAAGTAGAAGCGGACTCCATGTATCGTTCGGAAATCAGCAAAATGAGGATGGCAAGAGTCTGTAGTTTGCTTAGAAAAGAATACACAAATAATATGTATTTCAGTTGGTGATATGTAAATAGGTATTACATTCTATATCCTCATATTTTTCAAACGTGCTTATTATCTTTACAAGGAAATTCATTTGAAAGTAGCAGTGACGTCATCACTGTTTACATGCGTGGGTCTTCCAAGTTCTTCAAAGAAGCTTGTCTATACATATCCTCCAAACGAAGTTCTCGCTGCAGATTATCATTCAGAATTTTACCATTTCTTCTCTTCAACCACGTATGAACCCACACACGTCGTTTTAGCAATCGCCGAGCCTCTATTTCTGCAGCAGATCGCAAAAAACCTGCGAGGAGGGCCATTCGGGCAATCGTTGACGCTATGTTTGTTGCTGAAATCAAACACACGGGCGATGGTTCGGTTCGCAGCGTGTGACCAGTTCGGAAATCGCCGATCACAAACTTGTTGCTAAAAAAGTGCCCCTGTGACCGTGCCTTCCCCTACCTAATTAAAGGAAATATACTGGGTCCAGCGGCCGCGCGTTTTCCTTGTCCCTATAACCTGCAGGACACAAAATAATTTCTAAGATCACAGGTCTCAGTTATCAAATTGATGTTTAGTAGGGCACCTTCAAGTGAGGTAAGCAATGGTGTCTAGTCTAGAACTAGAAAGGAAATCTTTGATCAATATTTTCACATACTTTTTCTCTTTATGGTTGAATTACAAGGATTCTGTTTACTAACAAAGTATTATTTTCCTTTATGGGAAAACAATATGAATGATAATAAAAACCATGACGACGATGGTAATAACAATAGCAATATTCGTAATAATGATAATAATGATAACAATAATAAGAATGACAATTAAATAATATACTAATGATAATAATGATGATAATCATGATAATAACGATAATTATAATGATAATTTTGATAATAACATTGATAAGAATAATATCAGTAATAATTATAACAATATGTATTGATTTTTTTCTGCCGTGTCAACATCTAAGGTCATTAGCTGCACATTCAAAATACAGAGATAGGATGGGGCTTGTGGGCGAAACTCCCAAGTATAGCATAATAGTAAAGTATTGTGGTGAAAAGGGTAAAATGAGTTAACGATTAGGATAAGTGGACAGAAGCGGATGGAAGAGAGAATTTAAAAGGAAAGGGGGAGAAGAAAAGACCACGCAAAATTAGCTAAGGTTGAGGGCTGAGGTCCAAGGTAGAGGTGATCCGTCTCCAAAGCCTACACCCCTAACCCCCGCCAAAAAAAAAAAAAAAAAAAAAAAAATGGAGGTAAAAGCTTGGTTGGAGTGTTTTACGATTTTTAATAATACATCCATGCCATCTGCTACTGCAGATGACAAATAACCTGCAAGGGGCCGCACGGAAAACCATAGACGCCAAGTTTATTGCTGAATTGGAGGACAAAGACGATGGTACTTGAAGAAATCTATCTTCTTTTCTCTTTATGACTGAATTACAGGGAGTCTTTTGTACTAGCAGAACACTTTTTTTTTTAATAAA
>NC_051425.1:8163795-8171295 GCF_015228065.2 Penaeus monodon | reverse complement strand
GTCATAGGACGGTTAAAGTCTCCAGCGTGCCTTAACTTTAAGGCTGTTTTGAGTATTCGGCCCCAGAGGCTGCAGAATTCCTTGTGGCTATTTATGTGGCTGTAGAGATTGTGGTTACTTAAAATAGAGAAGTTGAGAATGAGGACTGGACATGTTGAATATGAATTGACTTTAATTAATTAATTATTCCGTATCTATAATATGGACATTATAATAGACATAAGTGAATATACAGTAAGATAGGGCCACCGACTAATCTTCATTTCGTACGGCAACAGGCATCCTCCAACATATCGGTGCCACCAAATGTTCGGATGCCGCTCAGATGGTCACCAGCTGACATGGAGGCTGAAATCCAGGTTACTATAGTAGTACTTTTTACCAGGAAATCAATCATCACTATTGCATGCTGATCTCAAAGGACTTAACATGACTTGAGTTGCACCCTGCATGATTAGTCTGTTAAAAAATTCCTTCTGGTTTTCTTGGCATGTGGCTAAATGCCTTGAAACAATGGACTCGTTCCTGATTGTGGAAGGGTGTGAGTAACCTTGGAATCCAGACAACATATGCATAGGATAGAGATAGGAGCCGGTTCTACAGATTTCCGGCAATACTTGAACTGGCGATGCCAATGTTTTATAATGTCATATGATGGGGTAGCCTCCCCATAAATTTCATCGAAGGTCTTTTGTGGTCAGCGGCCATTCAAGTATAAAAACCTGATCACTGGTCAATATTCCACTGGTTCCATGTTCACACCTTTCTGCACATTCACCCTTGTAAAACATGTTATAAGTTGCAGATCAACAATTAACCTACAGAGATATGTATCATTTTGTACATGATATTTCAGCCTATTAAGATAAGCGGAGGCGAAATATTCAATGAGCGCTACGTGTGTGTGTATGTGTTTATATACATACATACATACATACATATATATATATATATATATATATATATATATATATATATATATATATATATATATATTATATATAATGGAGTGTGATCTGTGATTTAGAGGAGAGGGCGATACACTAACCCTCGCAGTTTACCCCTAGTCCCGCGCTGATTTTTTTGGGGTTTTTTTTTGGCACCAAACCCAGTTTTTTCCCTTTGTTTTTTTGCGGGACTACTTTATTTTTTGGCCTGGTGCACGTTTTCTTTTTTTTTGTTTTTTCTATTTTTTTGGGTTGTTAATTGTTTATTTATTGTTATGTTTGTTTTATTTTTGCTTTTTTAATTACTATTAATTTCATTTGAGCTTGTTTTAATTTTAAGTTTATTTCATATGATACTTTTTTTCGCCTTCACTTTATATTCTCTGAATGTCTTTTTGGTTTTATTTTAAATTTTATTATGATTTTTTAATGTTTATTTTATTTTATATTATTGTTTGTAATTATTTTTGAGTATTTTATTTTAGAGTCACGTCCATCGCCCGAATTTGATATAAATTGTAAGGGCTTGTGTTTTCCCCTTCCTCTTTCTCAGATGCTTCTTAGGTTGTATTGTGCATCTTATTGCCTAATTATTTTTTCGCTGGGCTTTATTATTTTTATGAATTAATAGGATTGTTATTATAAGCTACAGTATGGCGGGAATAACTTGTCAATGTTTGTTTTACTACAGTTCTGCTCAGCCTACCAAGGACCTTTCAGCCCCATAGTTTACTTCCTTGTTCTTTTTCTCTTATCATCAATGAAATCTTATGAGGCTTGGTGTGATGTGCTTTTTTTTTTTTTTTACTTTTCCTATTATTCAACCGTATTTTATTGCTAAGTTCTTTTTTGTACTTTATCTTACTTTCACTGCTTTTGTGACTTCTGTGTCTCAGCATTTATTGAATCCTTTCCTTTTTACGATTTCAGTCAAGTTTTAGTACTGTTCTAACTACTGCTTACTTGTTATCGTTTTATATACTTGCTTTTACTTTTGCTTTTACTCAACCTTTCTCTTTTACGATTTCAGATTTTAGTGCTGTTTTAACTATTGCTTAAATGCCATCGTGATTAAGTGTGTTTTATTTCTGCTTTTACTATTTTTATTGTTATACCTAATCTTACTTGCAGTCTACCTCATTATTGTGTCATATTTTGCTTACCCTTACTACTGCCTGTGCTACTAGTACTGCCTGTGCTTCTATTACTGCCTGTACTCTTACTACGGCCTCTGCTTCTACTTCTACTACTGTCATTTATTTTGTTATTTTTTACAAAAGGGACTCTAATTGTTATAAAGCACTCCCAGTCAATAGTATCTGTGGAAGCAATAGTTGATCTATTTCTACAGAATCTTGAAGTTTGACCTCTACTTTCTTTTGGCTTCCAGTATTTTTTTTTTTTTATCCTTTCCCTAAAAGGGGTGAATGGGACCCCCCCCCCCTTTTTTTCCTTCATACTTGGTCCCTAAGCCTCTCCTGCCTCACAGGAGTATTCCGGGCTCCTCTTCCACGGACATCATCTGGCCTTAAGCTAGGTGTGAACCTTACAGTACACAGACATTTTTGGTGGCAGCGGTGGGATAGTGCTCTTAATAATACTTGGAGTCTTTTCTTGTGTTCAGGAAATTAGTCACTTCTATCATGTAATTTATGCATGATTGTATAACTGTGAGACCCATATTCTTTTGCTGTTCCTGTCTCTTCTCTTGCAGGGTACCTAATAATTATTGTGATGTGCAAGAGCAGTATTAAAAAAAAAAGTAAGTACATCCCATGTTGTTGTAGAGTGGAGATGATGTTTACTGTCTGCCTCTCTAATTAGTTTTTGTGGCTCTTGTTAAAATAGGGAACCTATGTTTTTCACATGCAAATTTACTGATTAATAACCTTTCAGCTGTGTTGACCTGTTGTGCTATGTGCTTAGTAAGCTGAAGGAGCTTTCATTTGTTTGATACCGTTTGTGTGTGTACATCGTTTGCGATTTTCATTAAGTGGAACTATTATCAGGTACTTTGTGTTGAGTCATATCACTTTCTCGCTGTGACTTATTCCTCTCCAGACATGATTGAAAGTAAATAAGTAATGAGGGACGAAGTGAGCATCTACCCCAAGATCCTCCAGAAGATCGAGGCCCTGTCAGCTGATTTTCTGGAAGTGAAGGATCAAATCCGGCAGCTTCAAGTAGCAGTTACCAGGCAGATGTCATGGCATATCAAGGAGGTGGAGTCAGATGCTGAAACTCTGGGAGATCGGAACAGTAGCTGTTCACGACAGTCAGCCAGTCATGAGGGCGAAGTGATAGTTCTACATTACCAGCTGTTGAAGAAAGACCGGGAGTTAGAGGAACTGAAGCACATGATCTACGAGAGGGAAGATGCACCACCATCGAATTCTCAGCAGTCCAGCAGAGCCTCCAGTCCAGCAAGGGACACATCATTGCTTAGTCCCCTGCAGCCACTTCCCAGGAACTTTCTCATGACCCATGGATTCTCCACATCATTAAGGCAGTGTTGTGGACAACTGGGACATGTTCCTCTGCAACAGGACAAATCACATGAGAAACCAGTTTTATGGATGCCCAGAGATGAGAACCAATCTGTTTACCATTATTATCCTGAGCGAACACCTCGAGCAAGGGACTTCTGCACCAGTTCTACTATAGTAGAGTTACCCCTACGAACGGCTCCAGTGCATCCCCGATGGTGTGAGCACCATAGCAGCATTACCCACAACACTTCCGAGTGCCGAGCAACAGCAACCTATTCAAGGAAAGTCCAGGATACTTAACGCCGAGACCCGGCCCTCGACGGTGATGCCGTTTCCTTACAGTCCGGCAACAGTCCCGCCCCACTCAATTCAATAACGGCTTTTTAATCCAAAGGTCCCCTCCTCTGCTCTGTGTGTAGGCTATCAACACATCAGTTAAAGGGTTCCACCTTTAGGCGTAACACCAGTAGGCAAAACCGTTTCATCAGCGGAGGACTTTTTTACACGAGACAGGGAGACGGTTATGTCGGTTTGAACTTTAAATCATGTCAACCCACTAAACCGCTGATTTAGCTCAAGGGTCAATGTCCTTTCCAATCAACACATCCTTCAACCCTAACTTCTTGACGCCAATCAGGACCCTGTATCGCCGAGGACCATAAGGAGCCAGGAGTTTGTCCCATGCGAATGTGGTTACAACAAAAATACGAGATTGAGCATAGGGAGACGATGGTTTACAGGGAGATTTAGAACAACTTCCTTTGGGCCTGGAGAAAATTTGGTGTAGTGAGGCCTGAGCGTATAGCTGTTCTATCAGGGGCCCCCGGGGACATCTGATAAATAGGTGTTCGATAAACATTTTTTTTTTCCTTATTGGCAATTTTTATTATGCATGCTGAGGTCACCGTACAGTTTGCAGATCCCGATGCTGATCGAGGCATAAATATTTTTTTCCGTTTCTAAGTTTATATCCCAATGTTTATGTGAGGCGGCCGAAGACTGCGGTAATTAAATTATTATTTAGCTATGTATTTCTCTGTATATATAACTTTTTGTCTGGTGTGCCCCCATTGCTTGTGACTGATACGTCTCAGCTGGGCATACACAAACCACTGCAAAGGCAAGTAACGGGGCTCAGGCCTTCCTTTGGTATTGTTTCAGATGCTGTCTCCGCTAACCACTCCGACCCATGGCATGGGAGGATTGTAGAGTGTGGTCTGTGATCCAGAGGAGAGGGTGCTACACTCCAGTTACACTTGCGATTCATTTTTTTTTTTATGGCACCACATTCTCCCCTGCACGGGAAACATATATATGTGTATATATTCATACCTTTTCTACATTTGTCAATATGAATTTGGTTCATCCTACTCACGGCATGAATGGCGAATGGATTGCCCCTCCCCGGGATTTTTTCACAAGACGCAAGATCCGGAGTGTCAAGAATACGGCAGTTGGTCGATGGACGCTTGCTGAGAAGTATGCACTTCAGCTCGAGCCAATGAAACGGCAAGATCTCCTCAGATAGTGCATCGGGCCTCCTGTGGAGGCCATAGGACCCGCAACATCGACTCACGAACTCCGGATGAACGAGGAGAACCCTTCCCATCAGTGGTCCTCCAATTCATAGGAGGACAAGCACCGAGTCAAAACAGAAGAGACTAATGGACAACGTATATGCAGAAAGAGCGTGGCAAAAGCTGGACGAAGTGACTCCCGAAAACATTGTCCCCAGACACCTGATCCTGTGAAAAAGAAGCCCTCTCTCTAGGCTAAATCAGCCCGGGCAGACCAGGAGAATAGTACTACGTCATCTCGAACTCCCGCTGGACGAGTGGACGTCGACAAGGTTCGTCAAGGTCACCAGCTTACTTATGGCTGATGCATCGTCGGCCCCGGCGATCCACGCAGATATATCTCACATGAAGACCTCCGCGACTCGAGCCTGTCAGCACCAGGTGAGAAAGGTGAGGGATTGATGTTATGGATAAAGTGACTATATTCAAAAATGGCGAATTTACTTTCCGATGCTTCTGTTTACAGGAAAGTAACGAAAACGTGAAGGGAAGATGGAAGCTGACAGGTCTCCCAAGAAAAAGGCGCAGAGCCGATCACCTCCTGGCGTTCAGCGAGGTAAACGCCTACTTCATTGCAGCAAGAGGCACCCGCAACCCGCCATGAGAGGTCTCCGAGGATTCCCACAGAACCCGGGACGCTGCCGATGAGACGATCACTCTGGCATTGGCAGCGCACACATCGTTGGCCAAGTATTTGGCTAAACCCTTCTCTGGCGCTATGGAGGTCATCAGTGATTCCCACCTGAAGACCTACAGCCGGAGCAGTCCGGGCAGACGAGAGGGTCACCAGCTCCATGACAGATGCAGAACTCCCGCTCCCACTTTGTTCGCCTAGTGAAGTATGCGTGAACTTCAGCTACTTCGAATTTGCTGGGGAAGAATACCAACAGATTAGTGGTCTCGCCATGGGCTCCCCCTTTAGTGCCGTCATGGCTTGCCTGTTTATGGAGACGCTGGAGATGGATAACTACAGGGGTATAATCGGCAAACATTCAACTTGGCTTCGCTACGTAGATGACGTCCTCGTCATTGTCCCCAGGAGGTCGTGCTTGCAACATACGCTAACGCGGCTCAACTCCGTTCACGAGAAAATCCAGTTCACCGTGGAGGAGGAGGAGGATCAGAAACTACCTTTCCTGGACACTCTGATCCATCGGGGTGAGAGGCTGCTTCCTGTATACAGAAAGCCTACAAATAAAGATGATTATATCCATTACTACTCCGCCCACAGCAACAAAACGAAATTTGGTGTTGTGGTTGGCTTCTTCCTCAGAGCACTAAGGATCTGCAGCCCTGAGTTTCTCGAGGATGAGGCTGCCTATATAATTAGTTCTTTCATGAAACACAAGTATCCCAGAGGCTTCCTGCTAAACCTTAGAAACAGGGCGGAGAGCATACTTGTAAGAGCAGACCCTGCACCCTCTTCTAGTAATGTTCTCATTTTACCGTCATGCAACATTTCCCAGGCGATCAGCAGATACTTCGGCAAGACAGTGAGAATCGCCAGCACATCCGGGGAAAAGATACATGACAATACGTGACAAAAAGCAGCCCGAAAGCAACCCTTGTAGTGTTGTATATCACATACCCTGCAGCGGTTGCGATACAGCATACTTTGGGGAAACAGGCCGTGGTTTCAGCACAGGATCAGCGAACATCGAGCTGACATCCGTCACCACAGGACTTCCAATGCCATGGTGGTACATGTAGATGAAGCTGGACATCTACCGAACTGGAAGGAAGCAGAAATAGTCCATGGAGGACTGAACAAACTAAAAAGAAAAATTATGGAAGCAGCATACATCGCGACGGAGAATAATGTTAACACGGCATCGGGCAGGTTCAGATTATCCAAGGTCACATCAACAATTCTACGAGCAACGAATAGGAGGTCACAGTCAGGTATTTTGTCAGGTCACGCCTGATATATATTTTCTGTGTAATTTCTCTGATGTATGTATTTCTGACGAAGACGCAATCGAAACCGGTCAAATACATCTCTTGTACTGTGAAGATATTCATTCTCATTCACACACACACATAAGTGGTGTTGTGTGTGTATTGCTTTTATGTGGTTTGATATTATTTGTGATATGAGAGTAGAGAGAAAAGAAATGTTTTGAGATTGTTTGGTGGGGTGGGAGTGATGGCCATCACGAGCGGAGGCAACGTACCATCTGCAAAGCTCATTATTTTATGACGTCAGTGTAACTATGGCACATAGTAATGCTGTATAAACTATGGCAATATTTACACACATGAATACAGAATATAAAAAAGCATCTGACACAATAATATGGCGAAAAACATTTGTTTTTTACAGTTATCTTTCTGGTGATCTTTATTTGTTTGTTTTTGTTCTGCACAGGAAGCTTTATGCAGTTTGGTTTTTCCGAGTCTCGGGAGAGGAAGAGAGACTTAGCAGCGAAACTGAACTTTTTGAGTGAAGATCATCGTGGAATATATTTTTTTTGACGAAGGGGAGTA
>NC_051425.1:8138795-8141295 GCF_015228065.2 Penaeus monodon | reverse complement strand
GCTGTGAGCACTGGGGTCAACGTCGGAATGGAAAGGAATTGGCCACCCTACTCCCTCCAGCGGCTTAATACACTTGTTCCTCTGCGAACATGTCCCTTACATCCAAATATAGAACTGATTGATTATTTCAAATTATCTGTAACAGCTACGGTCATTAGCGGTGACTATGTTGTGAGATTAAAGTGTTAGAATATCTAATAAAAAGAGTATATTAATAAATAATGTATCCTATAAGTAAAACGAATGATAGTAAAACTAACTTTGCCTTTGGCATTTTTTTCTGGACTTATCTCTAAGATCAATACATAATTTGATTTACCATTGATTACAGAAAATAGGTAGCTAAAGGGTACTGGGATGTATGGTAAAATATGAATAATTTGAGGAAAATATGCATGTTAAAAGTAAATCATACTCAGTGTTCCCGTTCACAAACAATCAAACTGTGAAGCATATGGTGGGTGTACGTTCTGCAGTTGATTAGGACTGTGTAGGAACCCAGTCTTCATATTAATTCCTCCGGTACTTCATATCAATTCCTCTTGTTTTTTTTTGCGATCTATAGACTGATAGGAAATGCTCAGTCACATTGTTTAGGTTCAAAAGACTCAAAAGTTCGATCAATAAATGTTATTGCAAACATTGCTTCAAGAACAGATGTCAAAAAGTATATATGCAACATTATATATATATATATATATATATTATAAATATGTATATATATATATGAGATATATATATATATATGATATATATGATATTTATATTATACACATGATATGCCATAGTATACACACACATATAAATAATATATATATATATATAATATATATATATATATATATATATATATAATATATATATTATATATATATAATATATATATATATAATATATATAATATATATATATATATATATATATATATATATATATATATATATAATATATATATATTATATATATAATATATATATTCGTGTGTATGTATTCATATTATACACATATATGCATAGTTATTCACACACACACACACACACACACACATATATATATATATATATATCGATCGATCTGCCCAAGCCACGACTTCCTAGGTCGTTCCACAGGCCTCCTCACCCAGGGTTGTCTCAAACAGAGACAACCTGGTGGACAGGATCATCCTGTGGGAAACGAACCAGATGGCCGTATAGCCTGAATTGACGTTCGCTGGTTGTGCAAGTAACAGGTCCTGTGCCAGTCTCACAGTGCAACCACTAGTTGGACACATGGTCCCGCCAACTGTATCCCATGATCCGGTGCAAGGATCTGTTACAAAAGGCATCAAGACGAGATTCCAAATCACAAGATAGCATCCAGGTTTCACTACTGTATAGTAAAACTGATAGTATCAGGGCCTTAAAAACACGTAGCTTGGTCCTTCTGCAAAGGTACCGGCATCTCCACACCACAAGCACATACCTAGTAGGCTCCCATAGTTCTGGATCTTGGTCTTGGTCTAAGAGATCTCTAGTCTCAGGGGCTAAATGCATCAAGATCCGCCACTAGGGTTTCCAGAGATTCAGATAGAATAGCAATATCATCAGCATTGTCAAGGTCTGTAACTTTGATATTGCCCAGAGTTACTCCACAGCTCTACCCAGTATCCAGTCCATGCAAGTGTTCCTCTTAGTTTCAGGATCTCCCAGAGTGATTAGCGATGCACGGTATCAAACAGCACTCTAAAATTACTCAAAGTGCCAGGATACAGTCTATTTTGGACTTATCAAGAGTGAATCCAGATTGCTCCAGCCTCTGGCGCCTCAGCAGGCAGTCTCTAATATGTCTCAGAAGGATGTGAGTGAGAACCTTACCGATATATTGAGTAGTGTAATGCCTTGGTGATTGCTGCAGTTCCACTGTAAATAATTCAAAGGTCCTTTTATATATATATATATATATATATATATATATATATATATATATATATATATATATATATATATATATATATTAGATCTTGTTTTGGTTTTATTTAATTTCTTTCGATGTTATTTTATTTGTTAATCTAAGTAGTAATCTCCTCTAGGGTTATAGGAAGATAGCATTGTAGTGACGGATTTATTTATTATCCCTTCAAATTACAATCACAATCACAATAAATACAGAACAGAGAAATACGGGATCACAGGAACACAAAACACGGGAACAGACACGGGATCACAGGAACACAAAACACGGGAACAGACACGGGATCACAGGAACACAGAACACGGGAACAGACACGTGATCACAGGAACACAGAACACGGGAACAGACACGGGATCACAGGAACACAGAACACGGGAACAGACACGGGATCACAGGAACACAAAACACGGGAACAGACACGGGATCACAGGAACACAGAACACGGGAACAGACACGGGATCACAGGAACACAAAACACGGGAACAGACACGGGATCACAGGAACACAAAACACGGGAACAGACACGGGATCACAGGAACACAAAACACGG
>NC_051425.1:8128795-8131295 GCF_015228065.2 Penaeus monodon | reverse complement strand
CTAGGGTATGAGTGGGTGAAGTACGTTCAAAATTGATTCCCTTGGTGGAAAAGTATCTTGCCTGGATTTCGAAACGGCCTGAACAGACCTTGTAGTCTACTGACCTTGGAGGGGAAAAAGCGAGGCAACTATTAGCTGGTATAGGAAGTTTTTTTCCGTCTGCAACTTAACTTAACACAAGGCACTTAAAGGCTGTACGAGAGACATTGGCGAGTGCCCGAAACCACACGTTACGTTCATCCTGTTGACCCTCCGCTCATATCAACCTCATAAATACCTTCGAGAGTGTGCAACTGTGACTTTCTTTGGGGAAATGTATAAGAGCAACACATTTAGGTGGCATAGTAACAACAACAACAGCAAAAAAAACAATAAGTCTAATGTAAATAAGGATAACCTATGCTGATCCGAGAAGGCCACGGAAACACTTCATGTAGGTCTCATATGAATTCTTTCCAAATATAGATTATCATGACTTTAAGGAAATCTGACACAGCGTCAGGAACGAAATTTTGATGAAAATGTATAATTTCCATCAGTATGACTATTTTTCTCTAGAACAACAAATTGTAATAAATATTCAATAGCAAAAGTTAGGAATATATAAGCACACCTCTTAATCATCATCATCATCAAGGGGCTAACGCCGACGGGGGCGCATGGCCGCATCCACCCTTCGCTTCCAGCCACGAGGATCCCTCGAGGCGAGTCTCCAGGCAGGCACACGGCCCATCTCTAGTTCCTCACGACAGGTCTCGTCGAGCTGCCCAAGCCATGATCTCCTAGGACGTCCCACAGGTCTCCTCCACCCAGGGTTGTCTCGCAGAGAGACAACCTGGTGAGCAGGGTCGTCCATAGGGAGGCGAGCTAGGTGGCCATATAGCCTGAGTTGGCGATCCCGGATTATGCAAGTAACAGGTCCCATGCCGGTCTCACGGTGTAACCGCCGGTTGGACACGTGGTCCTGCCAACTGTACCCCATGATCCGGCGAAGGGACTTGTTACAAAAGGCATCAAGGCGAGACTCCAAGGCACTGGATAGCGTCCATGTTTCGCTTCCATAGAGCAAAACTGGAAGTATCAAGGCCTTGAAGACACGCAGCTTGGTCCTTCTGCATAGGTACCGACATCTCCAAACGCTCTTGTTGATCGAGTTCATGGCTCCTGTTGCCAGACCAATCCGTCTACTGACTTCCTGGTCTGAAAACCCCAGAGATATGGACTACGCTACCAAGGTATGTAAAACTTTCTGTGACTTCAACGTCCTCGCCGCAAGCATGGATCGACTGAACGGGTTCCCCTAACAGGCCCCCAAAGTCCTGAATCTTGGTCTTGGTCCAGGAGACCTCTAAGCCTAGGGGCTTCGCCTCATTGCTAAATGCATCAAGAGCCGCCACAAGTGACTCCAAGGACTCAGATAGGATGGCAACATCGTCGGCAAAGTCAAGGTCCGAGACCTTAATATTGCCTAGTGTTGCTCCGCACTGACTTTGGCTAGTAGCTCTGCCCATTATCCAGTCCATACAAGTGTTGAAAAGTGTGGGTGCAAGGACACAGCCTTGCCTCACCCCTGAATTAACAGGGAAGAAGTTCGACATACCCCCACCACACTTTACAGCACTTTCAGTACCAGTATAGAGGCTTGCTATCAGGCCAATAATCTGTGTCGGAATTCCCCTGAGCCTCAGGATCTCCCATAGCGATTCCCGATGCACCGAGTCAAACGCCTTCTTGAGGTCGATGTAGGCTGCAAGCAACCCACGACCAAACTCACGACGGCGTTCCACAATTATTCGAAGCGCTAGTATACGGTCTATTGTGGACTTGCCAGGAGTAAATCCAGACTGCTCCGGTCTCTGGTGCCTCAGTAGGTGGTTGCGGATCCGTTTCAGAAGAATGTGAGCGAGAACCTTGCCTGGTATGCTGAGCAGTGTAATGCCACGGTAGTTGCTACAGTCCCATCGATCCCCTTTCCCCTTCCAGAGAGGGATGACCACGCCCCTCAGCAGGTCAGGGGGAATGGTACCAGATTGCCAAATGGCAGTCAGGACTGTATGCAGGCCCCGAGCCATAGGTTCACCCCCAGCCTTTAGCAGTTCAGCAGGGATATCACATATGCCTGCAGCTTTCCCACTCTTCAGCTTGGAAATCGCCAGCCTAACCTCTTAATACACAAATATAATATTATTTTGGAAGCAAGGGATTAACTTCCTGATGAATGATGAGAAAAATATATTTTTAAAATTTGTTGTAGTGTATCATAATCTCTTTATGGAGTTATAATGAAATACTATTGAGTGGTATTATTATTATTATTTCATTATTATCTTTTTTACTATAGATGAGATAAAAGTATTGAGTAAAAGAGAGAGGGAAAGAGACAGACACAAAGGCATTTATATCTGTGTGTTATATATATATATATATATATATATATATATATATATAATATATATATATATATATATATATATATATATATATATATATATATATATAT
>NC_051425.1:8113795-8123795 GCF_015228065.2 Penaeus monodon | reverse complement strand
TTGGACTGAGACAACTCTGACAAGTGTGTTTCCTCATCCCACAAGGAGAGACAGAGATATATTGTGGAAATGAGGCGAGCCAACACGTCAAATGCCATGTTTTACGGTATCTGTTGTTGTTAGGAACTATTTTATTTGTTTCTTTGGCTCGTGGATACAGCAACAGAATGTATCGAAGGTGATAATTCCGAATGTGCTAAGTAATGAACTGTGAAAAGAGCAGAAGACGAGAGGAAAGTGTCGGGAAGGGAAATTGTGAAGGTTAGAAAAAGAGGATTGATGACTTTCTGTCCAAATAATAACGGAAAATAACGGTGTGACCGTTCTCGATCCCGTCTCACGTTTATTCAATATATTTATCGTATTGTTTATTGTGAATTTACATTAGTAGAAGGGGTAATTAGAATTAACCTTAGACTTGAATTGTTATCAGATAAATATTCCTCGTTTTTTTTTTTTTTATAATACTAAGATTTACTTTGTGATATGCCTCTTGTTTGTTTTTATACGATTGAGGAATAAAGAAACATTAAAACTGTAATCATGACCGTTTTTTTTTTCTTTTTGTTGGGGGGGGCATACACCCGGCACAAGAATAAATTCAGTCAACCCCACGAGCCTGCTACTCACATTGAATTTAGGCAAGGCAAAACTGGGTCTTCTCGGGGGTCCCTTTAAATCCAAAGCCCATGGTGGATGTGGCGATACCGGGGTAATATTATCATTTGTATTAGAACTGATCTTGACAAATTGGCAGCAGTAATTAAGTAAGAACATATTGTATTTTGTAATATGATTTTTTTTCGATATTTATATATGTATGTATATATATATATATATATATATATATATATATATATATATATATATATATATATATATATATATGTATATATATGTATGTATATATGTATATGTGTAGTATATCTATCTACACACAGAAACACACACACAGATATGTATATATGTATATATATAAACATTTATAAATATAAGGCCTTGTTTGTAGCATCCCGAAACCCCTAACAGTTTGATACATTGTTTCATGTTGTATCACGATCGCTACAAATCACAATATCATTGAAGTTGGTACTGACATACAATATTTTGAGAAAATGAGAAATTATCTTTTTATTTCACTTGAAAGTCTATAGAAAACCATTCAAGTACTTAATATACTGATATGATTTCTAATTACAAGCAAAACATTGTGGAAGCTTCAAATAAAAAAGTACCTGACTGCTCTGCAAATTATATTGTTTATACATACCACTCTTTGCTTTGCAAGACTGTGAAAACTATCAAATGTATTTTTCTCAGATTCAGTCAAAACACTTTTCCTTGTTACATAAATTATTCTTCGTATGAAAAGTGGAAGTTGCATGCTGCATTTGTCTTGTGGCATCTAACACCAGTGAGCTCTGTGTCTGAATAAGACACATGATTTTATTTTACATTTTTGAGCCTGTAAAGTTATATCAGAGAGGTAGAGAATGATTTTGAAGACATTCCCACCGAATTCAATATCACCATATGACTTGGACACGTTGGCAATTCTTACCATGTCGTTCCAGCAACCGTATTTCAAGTACTGCTAAAAGTCACAGATACATTATAAGCACCTGTAAAAAAAAAGAAAAAGAAAAAAAAAAAAAAACGATGCGATCCGGAATTACTGAAAATATAAACCCCTATCTACAACTGCGTGAAAAATCTGAAAAAATTCGCGCACTGATTGGCTGGCCGAAGTATATCAGACTGTATCAAAGGGATGGCATACACTTTGACACAAACTGAAAAGATGTGTCAACAGGTTTCAATAGTGTACGCGTAAAGGGCAAACACGTATCAGAGTGTATCAAAGGGGTTTCAGAAATGTTACAAAAAGGCCTTTATATATAAATATACATATGTTTATGTATATATATATATATATATATATATATATATATATATATATATATAAATATACATATGTTTATGTATATATATATATATATGTGTGTGTGTGTGTGTGTGTGTATGAATATATTTAGAGATTATAGATTAATACATATATACAAATGTTTATATGTAATGCATATGTAGAAAGAGACGTATATATGTTTATATATATATACATAGACATAGAGAAATACTATCTGTATAAATCCATGTATGTATACAGACCAAAAATCACACACACACGCGCACTTACATATATATAAATACATATATAGAAGGTGATAGGTGATCATCTTCTATTTGTGTTTACTGGTGTTTTATCTCTTTGGGGAGTATTTGTTGTGGGTGTGAGTACCCACAGGTATGGCTGGATGTTGAAGTTAAGTCGGAGATCAACGGGGAAGCTGTCAGGCTCCCCGGTCGGCTAAGGACTGGGCAGTCCTTGTGGTGCTGCTACTGTTGTCAGGTTCTGCTGGAGGATCGGGGAATGCTGATCTCGTGTGTCAGATGAACTAAAGGGGGGGAGGAGGAGGAGTCCTCAGTGGAGGGGGGGGAAGAAAAGCTACGGGTAGCTAGCTACCTGGAAATTGAAGCAAGGTAGAGAGTGTAAAGTAGGGGGGCGATACCCCTTGCGTGGTTTTTTCTTTATCTGCGGTGTGGTAATGTGGAACCTTTTTCTTTTTCAGATTGGTGCCAGGTTGGACATGCAGGAGACACCTTTTTTTGCGAATTGGGACAAACAGAGTTTAATGATAAAAACAGAACGTAATAATAAGGGAACGGTAGTTGAGTTTTTTTTTTTTTTTTTTTTTTTTTTTTTTTCGCCCGCTAGGGATTATCATAATAGGTATCTACCCATTATGATAGCCTATTGCAGGTGAGACACTCGCCTGCCTCCCTTCCAGCTCCTAGGAGCTGAGAGCGAGGTTCAGTGGGTCCCTCTTTTGTTTATTAAAAACGAGAAAAATCGAGAACGAAAATGTCAACAGAGAACGGCAATAAATACGCAGTGATGGTGGAAGAACAGGAACATAATAACAATAAAGAACAAGAACATAATAACATGAGAACATAAGAGAACAAGAACATAATTTTTTTTTTTTTTTTCCCTCGCCTGCCAGGGATTATCATAGCGGGTGTGAACCTTCTATGATAGCCTGTTGCAGGTGAGACCCTCGCCTGCCTCCCTAGGATCTGAGAGCGAGGTTCAGTGGGTCACTCTTTTGTTTATTTTGCGATTATAAGGAAAAAACATTAAGAGACATAAACGTAAATAAATAACATGGGTGAACGGTGAGTGACCAGCGCATAGACTCATATGAGGAATGATGACATGATGTGATATGATGTGATGGTGTCGCGGGTGTGTGGGTGTGTGGCATGAAGTTACCTTCTTCGCTTGAGCGGTGGAAGGTGGTTGGGGTGATATGTGGGTTGGCATCGTGGTGAGTTGTTTAGCTTGGAAATCATCCTTCGGACCGATCACAAACACAAACACAAATCATAAACACAAACATGAACGCAAAACAAACAAGAATACAAACACAGAGGTTGTGCGTGGATGTGATCGGTCCGAAGGCTCTTTCTTTGCTAGATGGTCTTTTGCGCTGGTTGTTGAACAGAAAAAATATGAAAATTATATTACACGTATATACAAAAAATGTGAGCTTCTTGCAGGGGTGGGAAACATCCTCCGATCCGCACGCACGTATGCGTGCAGATCGGAGGCCTTTCCCACCCCGTGAGCATTAGCTCGCTTAGAGAGGTTCTGGGGGATCTCCGTTAACTAGCGGGAGTGTTCTTGGCCACCATTTGTGATTTGTTTGTGTGTTTGTGTATGATGTCGTCGTAGTTTGTGTTGTCGATGTGTTGTATGCGGTCCCATGTTCGTTTGCTTTGTGTGTGTATGCGTATGTTCAGTGGCTCTATGTTGTATGTTTGGTGTAGTGATTGTGCGGTAATGCTGTATCGTATTCTGTCTTGTATAGTGGTGTTGTTTATCCAGTATAGTGCTTTGTTCTGTATGGATTGCATCTTGAGTTTTTGTGTTTTTGAGATTGCAATCAGTGGAATGGGTGTGTATTCGAGTATAGGTCTTACAGTAGTTTTGTAGAGTTTGAGTTTAGTGGGTGTTGTGCAGTATGAAAAGCGTCTGAGTTTCTTGAGAGCTGTGCTTGCTTGGTTTATTCGGTGTTGTGCGTGTGTGTGAATACCGTTTCTGCTGAAGTGTAAGCCTAGCATGTTTCCTGTGGTTGCGTATGGTATGTCAGTGTTGTTTATTGTGAGTGGGGGTGGGTTGCGTCTGGCCACTGGTATGACTGTGAATTTGTTTGTGTTGGTCTGTATCTTCCATTTGTTTTCGTGTGTGTTGATCGTGTTTATGGCTGTTTGTGTGGCTGCTTTCATGATGTTTTTGGACTTGGAAGGGTGTGATATGATTTGTGTAATGTCGTCTGCATATGCGATGTAGTTGCTGTAGGGTGCTGGGGGTGGTAGGTTGGCAGTGTATAAGATGAAAAGTGTTGGTGAGAGGACGCTGCCCTGTGGAACTCCACTTGTGAGATGAATGGGGGGCCTAGGTGTGAACCCAGGCGGATGGAGGCTGTTCTGTTGTCCAGGAAGTTGCATAAGAGGCGTGTGAAGTGTGGAGGCAGTTGTAGCTGTGTTATTTTGTATTTGAGACCGTCATGCCAGACCTTATCAAAGGCCTTGGAGACGTCTCGTAGTGTAATGTTGGTTTGGTGCTTGTTTGCGAGACTGAGAGCGATCTCCTCGTAAGCGAGGGCGATTGCGCTCCCAGTCCCTCTGTGAGGGCGAAAGCCGTGTTGCCTAGGGTTGTGTATGTTGTTGTATTCAAGGTGTGTTTTAAGTCTGTGTGCGATAATCCTCTCAAGCAACTTCCCGGGAACTTCCAGCAGTGAGATGGGCCGGAAGCTGGTCACCTCGTGAGGTGGCTTTCCTGGCTTGGGGATGAGGATGATTGATGCATGTTTGAATGGAGTGGGGAAGTGTCCTGTTGCCAGGGCAGCGTTGAAAATGTGGCGAAGTCTGGAGAGCATGATGGGTGGAAGGTGTTGCATGATAAGTTTGTTGATGTTGCTGTTTCCTGGTGTTGTGTTTTGTGATCGTGTGTGTGCATGTCTCATGTCTTCTGGTGTGATGGGGTGTGATAGAGGGTTGTCTGGTGTGAGTGTGGTGAGTGATATTGTTTGTGATGGGAGAATCAGGTGTTGCAGGTGTTGTAGTGATTGTGTTACCTCGGCTTCTGTGTCTGGGTCGAATGTTGTGTTTTCAGCAGGGGAGATTTGGAAGTTCTGTTGCCAGAACTCCCTGTGGACAGCTTCCATCCCCTCTGCTGTATCTATCTTTTGTCTGTTGGTGTTGTATATGTATGTGATCGTCTGTCTGTTCGATCCTATGAGTCTCCTGTGTTTCCTCCAGAAGACCTTAGGATCTTTTATGTTGTTGCATAGTTCTCGTGTGAGTGTTTCCCATTGTTGGTTGCTCATGTGTTTTGTTTCGTTGGTGAGTTGTATTTGAATTTCTCTGTGTCGTGTGCGTAGTTCTGTGTTCCATCCCTGTGTTTCAGCAAGTTCCCGAAGGTGTCTGTATTGTATTTTTAGTGTTTTTAGACGATGTGTTTCTCTGTAGTGTACAAGTGTTTTGTATGTTGTTTTAGGAATGTTTGCCTCTCGGGCAGTCTGTATGTCTGCGTACCACTGGTTAAGGTGGTGGTCTATGGTGTGCGTGGGTTGCCCTTCGAGATCTGGGGTGTGTGTGTGTTCAAGTGCTTGTTTGAACCCTTCCCAGTTTGCATGATTAAGGTTCTCTCGGGGCGGTGTAGGTAACATGATTGGGTTGGTGGAGAGTGTGAGTATCAAGTGGAGGTGATCACTGGATGTGACATCGTCTGTGGTTATGTGGTAGTTTAAGTTTGCTTGTGTGTTAGCGAGAACTATGTCTGGTGTGGTGGAGGTGTTGGCACGTATGAGTGTTGGTGCGTCTGGGCCGAGGTGAGTGAGTCTGCCGTCGGAGATGAGTGAGGCGAGGCCTCTTCCGACGGCATTTGTGTCTGTGTAACCGAAGAGTCTGTGGTGTGCGTTGAAATCTCCCATTATGTATGTTGGTTTTTGGTGTCGTAAGAGTGAAAAGAGGTCAGGTTGGTTTATGTAAGGTCGGCGTGGAGGAATGTATGTGGTGGCGATGATGATGGGTCCATGAGGGGTGTCTATTTCGATGGCCATGAGTTCTGAGGTGAAAGTGTCAAGTATTTTATGTTTGATGTGTTGTTTGACGGCAATGGCTATGCCGTCATGGTTTTCGTTTGTTTTGTTGGATGTGTATGTGTTGTAGTTGTATATTTTTACTGTTTGTGGGTGTTTGAGTGAGTGTGAGTTTATGAGTATGATATCAGGGTCGTGTTGTCTGTATTGGTTGCAGAGTTCTTGTCTTCGTCTGTATGTCCATGTGTGTACATTATGTTGAATGATTGTGAGGCGTGAGTGTAATGTGGTGTGTGTTGCAGCCATAGTGTTACTTGTTTGTGTTGTACCAGCCATTCTGTAGGTGTTCAATGTTTTGTTGTTTCAGTTTTTCAATCATGTCTGGCTGGATGAATATGTTTCCTGCGTGTAGGTGTTCTGTGATTTTTTGTTCGTGGATGCGGTTTTGGTATGTGGTGTTTGTGTATATCCATTTTATTGTACCGCGTGTTATTTCGTGTGCCAGTTGTAGTCTGTTGAGGTGTTTGTAGCGTGAGGGCTCCGCAGCGAAGAGGCGGATGCCATATGTTTTTGGGTTGAGGTCGTAACCGTCCCTATGGCGAAGGGACTGATCATCGACCTCTGAGTCTGTAAGGTCGTCTGTGTGTTTGCGGTGTGCATGTGTTGTTTTGGGTTTCACTGATTGTGTTCGTTGTGGTTTTGGGTGTTGTGACGACTGTTGGGGTGTGTGTGGTCGTGTAGGTGATTGTGTAGGTGTGGGGATTGGTGTTGGTGTTGGTGTTGGTTTTCTTTGTGGTGCAGTGAATATTTCGGTCTCTGACTCGTCCTGTGGGTCGAGATCCGGTTGTGGGTGGCGTGGTGAGACTGTGGTCTGTGTGAGTATAGTTTCTGTTGTGGTGTTTACTGTGTTAGGTGGGAGAACTTTGAAGATCCCCCAGGAATCCCCGTCCCCAAGGTCGAGGTCTGGCAAATTGTTTTTATGAAGGATTTTTTTTATGTGGTGTCTATAACCCAGTCCTGGCTCCATGATGTTTTGGAGGTGGGCTTGTATTAGGGCAGTCATGATGCCTACTGACAGGTCATCAGGTAGCTGCAGGATTATTTGTGGTTCTTTTTTTTCTTTTTCTTTTTCTTCTTTCATTTCTTTAATCAGTGGTTTGAGCCAAGCATTTTGGGTGGCGGCTACAGTTTGTTTGGCCGTTTGCTCTGCTACTTTTTTTATTGGTATGTCTTTTTTCTCTTCTTCTTTTTTTGCTCTCTCCTCTCTCGTCTGTTTCATGGCCTCCTTTCTGATGGGGCACGAGTTGGCCATTGTTCTATGTCCTTCACCGCAGTTTAGACATTTTTTGGTCTGAGACTTACAGTCTCTGAAGTTGTGGGTGTTGGACCCACATTCTGAGCATAGTTTGAGTCTTTTCTCTTTATCTGGGCAACTATTTTTATAGTGTCCATAGCGGTAGCAATGGATGCATTGCACAATGGTGGTGAACCTTTCTGGCTCGATTTGTCTGGGGCTTATATAGATATTGAAGAGGTATAGGCCCTTTTCCTGTATTTTGGCAGCAATCTGGTGGTCTGTGAACTGAATCTTTATGAGGTATCTGTTTTTCATGATATAAATGTTGCCGATTTGTGTGTCTGGCATGTTTCTTTCAAGTTCCTCCTTGATGGCTTCTGGTGTTTCTTTTACCAGTTCTCTATCCAGCTGCTTTAGGACAAGCGTTAGTTTGGCCTTCAGCTCTGGAGACATGAGTGGCTCGAAGCCTTTTTCTTTGAGTTGGTCGATGCAGTGGGTGGTGAATAGGGCTTCGGCATTTCTTTCATCTTGGCAGATGATGAGGAAGTGGTCATGGGCAGTGATTATCCTTAGTGTACGAATTTCGGCATCAAAGAGGGCTTGTAGTAGGGCTTCCCTCTTGGAAGGAGAGGGTCGCCCGTTGGTGATTTTGCTGATCTCGTTTTTCGGCTCTGCGGCCTAAATACACTAACGCTGTGTAAGCGCGCAGGGAACGAGGGGAGCCCGCTGTCCAATGAGCGCGGACATGGCTGTGGACCTGTGTGACCCAACCTGGGTAACTATGCTCTATGGGTCATGCTGCTACAGGTACTCCCCCTCCAGAGAGTGAGCAAAGCGAGCGAGCGATATACCTTAACGTATCACTCCGGTGGTCACCAGTATAGAAGGTGATTGGTGATCATCTTCTATTTGTGGTTACTGGTGTTTTATCTCTTTGGGGAGTATTTGTTGTGGGTGTGAGTGCCCACAGGTATGGCTGGGTGTTGAAGTGAAGTCGGAGATCAACGGGGGAGCCGGCAGGCTCCCCGGTCGGCTAAGGACTGGGCAGTCCTTGTGGTGCTGCTGCTGTTGTAAGGTTTAGCTGGAGGATCTTGCTTGCTTGCTTGCTTGAGATTTGCGAAGTTCTGGCTTCGCCCGGGCCTTTCACTTATGGCCCGGCCTGTGTCAGCTTTTTATGGCTGTCTCATTTGTTTGTCTGACACTCGGTGCTTATCGTGGCGGTGGGATTGCCAGCAGGCGCTCCTGTAGCCGTGGTGTAAGCATCTCGCATAATCTCTTTACCAGCACGACGGCTGTGTTCTGTCTTAGGAATTGCGTGTGCACGCAATTCTCCAAGTAATGTACAAGTGTGGCGTTCGGCTCGCCGCAATGCATGCAACACCTCTCTTCACGTTCTATGGTTTGTATGACCTGCCATGCACAGTGGTAACCTAGGCGCATTCTGTGCAGAATGACTTCGGTACCTCTGTTGTTTATTTCAGAGAGTGCCAGTGGTTCATAGCCTGTGGCATCTGAGTACCAGCTGGCCGAGGGGGAGGATCTCGTTTCCTCTCTGTGAAGCTGCAGGAGGAAGGAGGTGGCCGTCACCGTACACCTCCTCCTAAGTAATTTTCGGCTGTGATGTATTATCATGGGATTAGGGGGCATACCCCTGCCAACTTCGGCTAATCTGTCAGCAAGCTCATTACCTCTGATCCCTATGTGGCTGGGAACCCAGTTTATGATAATTTTTCTACCCTGTGCAAGGATCCTCTGTGCCAGTGTGAGGATGGTAGTCAGAAGGTAGATGTTGTCAGTGGGTGAGCGCTGCTGAAGACAGTTGACTGCTCCTTTGGAGTCTGTGTGTATGACCACGTGTCCTTCCCTCACGGACGCGTGGCTCAGTGCTCCCATGATAGCATCTGCCTCTGCCTGTAGCGAGGAGGCGTTGTCTGTTACCCTCATGGATTTTGTGGCATCCCTTCCTGCGAAGCCGGCGCCTGCAGTGTGGGTCAAGGGATCGACCGATCCATCCGTGTAATATGTTCTGCTCCCCGGACGGGTGATGGCTGCAATGACCCTCTGGGTTTCTGCCTTTAGGCTAGGCATACAGTATTCATTCTTTTTGCTTGCCAGTCTCATGACCGAGAACTCTATCGAGGTTTGTGCCCACGGCAGAGCTTCGAGAAAGTCAGGGTGAGGGGAGTCCATGCTCTTGGCCAGTAGTGCTTCTTTGAGCTGATGGTGTATTAACACCCTGGATGTGTGAGACAGCCAGGAGTTGTTTGCAAACAGCTCGTTATCCTGTTCTAGGCGTCTGACTATTTTACGTCTTAGGTTTGTGTACCTGGGAGCCTGGATGACCTTTGATAAGAATTGTGCTGTCATTAGGTCAATTCGTGAGGCCAAGGGGAGAAGGTTTGCCTCCACAAGGAGGTTGAGGACCTTCGCCTACCTTGGGGCACCCAGAATGACCCTGGTGGCTTCGTTTTGATGCCCGCTGCAATGCAATAGCGAGGACATGTCTTGGTGCTTCTGTATTTAGACTCTGTTGCCC
>NC_051425.1:8106402-8113695 GCF_015228065.2 Penaeus monodon | reverse complement strand
CCTCTTACACTCTCTCCTCATACCTATAACACAACACATACAACGCGCACACACACACACACACACACACACCACACACACCACACACACACACCACACACACCACACACACACGTGTGTGTTTTTACCTAAATAACTACTACCCTGGGGAAGGATCATGAGTCAGCCACCTCAGTATAAAGACCTAGTCAACTACATGTTAAAATGGCGCCAAGTAGTTCGTCAAACACCGCATCGTGATGGCACACACACACACACACGCACAAAAAAAAAAAAAAAAAAAAAAAAAAAAAAAAAAAAAAAATATATATATATATATATATATATATATATATATATATATATATATATATATATATATATATATATATATATATATATATAAGGTATAAATGAGAATGAATATCTTCACAGTACAAGAGATGTATTTGACCGGTTTCAATTGCGTCTTCGTCAGAAATATATACATCAGAGAAATTACATAGAAAATATATATCAGGCGTGAGCCGACAAAATACCTGACTGTGACCTCCTATTTGTTGCTCGTAGAATTGTTGCCGTGACCTTGGATAATTTGAACCTAATCGATGCCGTGTTTACATTACTCTCCGTCGCGATGTATGCTGCATCCATAATTTTTTCTTTTTAGTTTGTTCAGTCCTCCATGGAGTATTTCTGCTTCCTTCCAGTTCGGTAGATGTCCAGCTTCATCTACATGTACCACCATGGCATTGGAAGTCCTGTGGTGACGGATGTCAGCTCGATGTTCGCTGATCCTGTTGCTCAAACCGCGGCCTGTTTCCCCAAAGTATGCTGTATCGCAACCGTTGCAGGGTATGCGATATACAACACTACAAGGGTTGCTTTCGGGCTGCTTTCTGTCACGTATTAAGTCATGTATCTTTTCCCCGGATGTGCTGGCGATTCTCACTGTCTTGCCGAAGTATCTGCTGATCGTCTGGGAAATGTTGTATGACGGTAAAATGAGAACATTACAAGAAGAGGGTGCAGGGTCTGCTCTTACAAGTATGCTCTCCGCCTTCTTTCTAAGGTTTAGCAGGAAGCCTCTGGGATACTTGTGTCTCATAAAAGAACTATTTATATAGGCAACCTCATCCTCGAGAAACTCAGGGCTGCAGATTCTCAGTGCTCTGAGGAAAAAGCCAACCACAACACCAGATTTCGTTTTGTTGCTGTGGGCGGAGTAGTAATGGATATAATCATCTTTATTTGTAGGCTTTCTGTCACCCCGATGTATCAGAGTGTCCAGGAAAGGTAGTTTCTGATCCTCCTCCTCCTCCACGGTGAACTGGATTTTCTCGTGAACGGAGTTGAGCCGCGTTAGCGTATGTTGCAAGCACGACCTCCTGGGGACAATGACGAGGACGTCATCTACGTAGCGAAGCCAAGTTGAATGTTTGCCGATTACATCCCTGTAGTTATCCCTCTCCAGCGTCTCCATGAACAGGCAAGCTATGACGGCACTCAAGGGGGAGCCCATGGCGAGACCACTAATCTGTTGGTATTCTTCCCCAGCAAATTCGAAGTAGCTGAAGTTCACCCATAACTTAATTAGGCGAACGAAGTGGTGTCTCGGCAGCGGGAGTTATGCATCTGTCATGGAGCTGGTGACCCTCTCGACTGCCCGGACTGCTCCGTCTGTGGGTACATTGGTGAAGAGGGATTTTACATCAAAACTAGTAAGCTTTTTATTTTTGCACCCGGAATTCTGAAGACGTCTGATGAGGTCCCCGGAGTTCTTCAGGTGGGAATCACTGATGACCCCCATAGCGCCAGAGAGGGGTTTAGCCAAATACTTGGCCAAACGATGGGGAGCGCTGCCAATGCCAGAGGTGATCGGTCTCATCGGCACGCCTGGCTTGTGTACCTTCGGGAGACCTCTCATGGACGGGTTGCGGGGGGCCTCTTCCTGCAGGTGAAGTAGGCGTTTACCTTTGGCTGAACGCAGGAGTAAATCCCTCGCCTTTTTCTTGAACCTGGCAGCTTCCATCTTCCCTTCACCTTTCGTTACTTTCCTGTAAACAGAAGCATCGGAAAGTAAATTGTTCATTTTGAGTATATAGTCACTTTTATCCATAACAACAATGCCACCACCTTTATCAGCCTGGGTGATGACGTTAGTCTCGTCGTCGCGGAAGTCCTTCAACGCGGAGATATATCTGCGTGGGATCGCCGGGGGGCGCGACGATGCATCAGCCATACAGCAAGCAGTGATCCCTTGGACGAACCCTTTATCGACGTCACTATCGGTCCAGCGGTGGTTCGAGATGACGTAGTCCATTAGGTCCTTCTTTTCTTGCCCGGTGCTGAATTTGAGGCCTAGAGAGAGGGCTTCTTTTTCCAAGGGAGTCAGGTGTTTGGAGGACATGTTTCTGAGGAGATCACTTCGTCCAGCTTTTGTCCAACTGCTCTTTCTGCATATACGATGTAATTTCTCTTTATGTTTGACTCGTTGAGCTTGGTCCTCCTGATGTAATTGGAGGACCAGCTCATGGGGAAGGTGTTCTCCCTCGAGTTCATCCCGGAGTTCGTCGAGTCGATGTTGCAGGGTCCTAATGGCCTCCACAAGGAAGGCCCGAGCACTATCTGGGAACGGATGCTTGCCGGATTTCAAGTGGCTCGGAGCTGAAGGTGGCAATACTTGCTCAGCCAAGCAGTCCATCAGGAACCAACGCCGATTCTTGACACTCCGGATCTTGCGTCTTGTGAAAAAATCCCGGGGAGGGGCAACCCATTCGTCATTCATGCCGTGAGTAGGATGAACCGAATTCAAATTGGCAAATGTAGAAAAGGTATGAATATATACACATGTATATTTATCCCGTGCAGGGGAAAATTGGTGCCATAAAAAAAATAATAAATCGCGAGTGTAACTGGAGTGTAGCACCCTCTCCTCTGGATAACAGACCACATTCCACAATCCTCCCATGCCTTGGGTCGGAGTGGTTAGCGGAGACAGCATCTGAAACAATACCAAAGGAAGGCCTGAGCCCCATTACTTGCCTTTGCAGTGGTTTGTGTATGCCCAGCTGAGACGTATCAGTCACAAGCAATGGGGGCACACCAGACAAAAAGTTATATATACAGAGAAATACATAGCTAAATAATAATAATACTGAGTCTCGGCAGCTTCATAAACAGCGACAATGACTTAGAACCGAAATTCAGTATGCTCGACCTCAGCATCAGGATCACAAATTTCTGTAGTGATATGAGAGCATTAATAAAGAAATGCATAGGAAAAAAAAATTGTTATAGAACACTACTGATCAGCATGTCGGCGGCTGCATAGAAGGTTCAGCGTATTCGACCTCAGCATCACTATCACCAAAATCTCCAGGCCAGCATGAAGTGCCTACATAATCCTCCCAGATGAAACCATCGTCTTCACGCTCGAAGTCACCGTATTTATCATTGATGATAACCACGACGTCTGCCTCGACAGAACTCATACTGCTTATGGTCCTGCCGACACCATTTTCGTCCTGATTGGCGTCAAGGAAGTTTGTTTTAAGTGGATGTGTCTGAGCACTGGTAAAGGACATTGTATCCCTGTGATGCTCAATCCTTCGGTAGTTGGGTTTGACAGGGCATTCATTCGACATGGCAAAGGCTACCTGGCTCGTCTAAAAAGTCCTCCGCTGATGCAACGGTGCCTAACTGAGTTCCACCATAAAGGATTAGGAATCCTAAAGATGTGTTGATTGTACACACAGAGCAACGACGATCCTTGGCAGCTAAAACAGCAGGCATTAGAATGAGTGATTTAACTGTTGCAGGAGTTAGAACGACATCACCGTCTCCTGGGCCTGCTCGGGCGATACAGCTATCCAAGAAGCACTTTCCTTGAATAGGTTGCTGTTGCTCGGCACTCGGAAGTGTTGTGGGTAATGCTGCTATGGTGCTCACACCATCGGCGATGCACTGGAGCCGTTCGTAGGGGTAACTCTACTATAGTAGAACTGGTGCAGAAGTCCCTTGCTCGAGGTGTTCGCTCAGGATAATAATGGTAAACAGATTGGTTCTCATCTCTGGGCATCCATAAAGCTGGTTTCTCATGTGATTTGTCCTGTTGCAGAGGAGCATGTCCCAGTTGTCCACAACACAGCCTTAATGATGTGGAGAATCCATGGGTCATGAGAAAGTTCTTGGGAAGTGGCTGCAGGGGACTAAGCAATGATGTGTCCCTTGCTGGACTGGAGGCTCTGCTGGACTGCTGAGAATTCGATGGTGGTGCATCTTCCCTCTCGTAGATCATGTGCTTCAGTTCCTCTAACTCCCGGTCTTTCTTCAACAGCTGGTAATGTAGAACTATCACTTCGCCCTCATGACTGGCTGACTGTCGTGAACAGCTACTGTTCCGATCTCCCAGAGTTTCAGCATCTGACTCCACCTCCTTGATATGCCATGACATCTGCCTGGTAACTGCTACTTGAAGCTGCCGGATTTGATCCTTCACTTCCAGAAAATCAGCTGACAGGGTCTCGATCTTCCGGAGGATCTTCGTGTAGATGATCACTTCGTCCCTCATTACTTGTTTACTTTCAGTCATGTCTGGAGAGGAATAAGTCACAGTGAGAAAGTGATATGACTCAACACAAAGTACCTGATTATAGTTCCACTTAATGAAAATCGCAAACGATGTACACACACAAATGGTATCAAACAAATGAAAGCTCCTTCAGCTTACTAAGCACACAGCACAACAGGTCAACACAGCTGAAAGGTTATTAATCAATAAATTTGCATGTGAAAAACATAGGTTCCCTATTTTAACGAGAGCCACCAAAACTAATTAGAGAGGCAGACAGTAAACATCATCTCCACTCTACAACAACATGGGATGTACTGACTTTTTTTTTTTAATATTGCTCTTGCACATCACAACGATTATTAGGTACCCTGCAAGAGAAGAGACAGGAACAGCAAAAGAATATGGGTCTCACAGTTATAGAATCATGCATAAATTACGTGATAGAAGTGACTAATTTCCTGAACACAAGAAAAGACTCCAAGTATTATTAAGAACACTATCCCACCGCTGCCACCAAAAATGTCTGTGTACTGTAAGGTTCACACCTAGCTTAAGGCCAGATGATGTCTGTGGAAGAGGATCCGGAATACTCCTGTGAGGCAGGAGAGGCTTAGGGACCAAGTATGAAGGAAAAGGGGGGGGGGTCCCGTTCATTCCTTATAAGGAAAGGATAAAAAAAAAAAAAAAAATACTGGAAGCCAAAAGAAAGTAGCAGTCAAACTTCAAGATTCTGTAGAAATAGATCAACTATTGCTTCCACAGATACTATTGACTGGGAGTGCTTTATAACAATTAGAGTCCCTTTCATAAAAATAACAAAATAAATGACAGTAGTAGAAGTAGAAGCAGTAGTAGTAGAAGCAGAGGCCGTAGTAAGAGTACAGGCAGTAGTAGAAGCACAGGCAGTAGTAAGGATAAGCAAAATACGAAAGAATAATGAGGTAGAATGCAAGTAAGATTAGGTATAATGGTAAAAATAGTAAAAGCAGAAATAAAACACACTTAAGCACGATGGCATTTAAGCAATAGTTAAAACAGCACTAAAATCTTAACTGAAATCGTAAAAGAGAAAGGTTGAGTAAAAGCAAAAGTAAAAGCAAGTATATAAAATTATAACAAGTAAGCAGTAGTTAGAACAGTACTAAAACTTGACTGAAATCGTAAAAGGAAAGGATTCAGTAAATGCTGAGACTAAGAGCAGAAGTAAAAGCAATAGAAGCAGTAAAAGTAGAGATAAACACAAATAAAGAACATGTAAAAGCAATAAAATACGGTTAAATAATGGGTAAAAGTAAAAAAAAAAAAAACACACACACACACAGCTCACTAAGATTGTCATTGAAATAAGATAAAAGTACAATGAACTTAGCTATGACTGAAAATGGGTCCTTGAATAGGCTGAGCAGAACTGACGTAGAAGCATAACATTGACAAGTTACTGAATAGTGTAGCTTATATATAACCAATGCCTTATTGATTCATATACTGATAACGCCCAGCGAAAATAGAACCTAGGCAAGTAACGTATGGGACTAGTACAGCCTTTGGTGATGCTTCAGCAGAGGGGAGGGTAGATCCAAACACACAGAATTCCAGTTGACACTTTATTGTCATGTGTCGTGGGCTGCCATGGACTCGTGACGTCATAAAATAACAAATCATTTCTCAAAATTAATTACAATAAAATACAAATAAAATAAAATACACGATAAAAAAATATATTGGGCAATAAAATACACAATAAAACCAAAGAAAGACATCATGAGAATATAAAGTAAGGGGAAAAAATATGCATATCAATAAATTCAAAATTAAAACACAGGGCGAGAAAGAACCTAGTAATAATAATAATAAAAAAAATACAAGACAAATATATAAACCAATAAAATAAACATTTAAAACTCATAATAGAAGAGATAGAATAAAACACAAAAATACTTGGCAGAAATGACGTACCATGCCAGTGACACCGCGAAATAAGTTACTCTATATTGAAATGAAACTAAGACTTGATGATAAAACAAGACTTCAAATGCAAATTAAATGTATTAAACAAAAGCAGAACAGGTAAAACATAACATGAGACAGTAAGTAAAGCAATTAACAACAAAAAAACAAAAAAAGAAAAAAAAAGAAAACGGGCACCGGCCAAACTAAAGTAGTCCCGCGCAGGGGAAACTGTGGTGCCATAAAACAAAAATCAAGCGCGAGTGTAACTGGAGTGTATCGCCCTCTCCTCTAAATCACAGATCACACTCCATTATATATATATATATATATATATATATATATATATATATATATATATATATATATATATATATATATATATATATGTATGTATATAATATATAGTGTATGTATATAAACACACACATACACACACAAGTAGCGCTCATTGAATATTTCGCCTCCGCTTATCTTAATAGGCTGAAATATCATGTACAAAATGATACATATCTCTGTAGGTTAATTGTTGATCTGCAACTTATAACATGTTTTACAAGGGTGAATGTGCAGAAAGGTGTGAAAATGGAACCAGTGGAATATTGAGCAGTGATCAGGTTTTTATACTTGAATGGCCGCTGACCACAAAAGACCTTCGATGAAATTTATGGGGCGGCTACCCCATCATATGACATTATTAAACATTGGCATCGCCAGTTCAAGTATGGTCGGAAATCTGTAGAACCGGCTCCTATGCCTACCCTATGCATATGTTGTCTGGATTCCAAGGT
>NC_051425.1:8086972-8094472 GCF_015228065.2 Penaeus monodon | reverse complement strand
AAGGAAAAAAAAAAAAATATATATATATATTTTAATATATATATATATAAAAAAAGTTATATAAAAAAAAAAAAAATTTTTTATAAAAATTTTATATTTATATAAAAAATTTTTTTTTTTTGGTTTAAATTTAAAAATTTTAAAATTGTTTTTTTAAACCCTTTCTTTTTTAAATTTTTTTTTTTTTTAAAAATTTTTAAATCAGATTTTAAAAAAATTAAAATTATCTCCCCCTTTTTTCCCCCCTTTTTTTTTTTAAAAATTTTTTTTCTAAAAAATTTTTTTTTTAAAAAATTTTTTTTTTTAAAAAAAAATTTTAAAAATTTTAAAAATTTTTTTTCCCTTTTTTTTTATCCCTTTTTTTTTTTTTTTTAATGTTTTTTTAGTAGTAGGGGAAATTTTCTTTTTTTTTTTTTTAAATTTTTTTTTAAAATTTTTTTTTATTTTTTAAATTTTTTTTTTTTATTTTATTATTTTTTTTTTTTTTTATTATTATTTTTATTATTATTTTTTTATATCCCCCTTTTTTTTTTTTTTAAAAAAAAAATTTTTTTTTTATAAAAAAATTGTTTTTTTTTTTTTTAAAAAAAAAAATTTTTAAAAAACCCCCGGGGGGAAAAAAATTCCTTTTTCCTTTTAAAAAAATTTTTGGGGCTTTTTTTCTTTTTTTTTTTTTTAACCTTTTTCTACCCTTTTAAAAAAAAAAATTAATTTTTTTTTAAAAAAAGGGGAAAATTTTTTTTTTTTTTTTAAAAAAATTTTTTAAAAATTTTTTTTTTTATTTTTTTTTAAGGTTTTAAAGGTTTTGGGGTTTTTTTTTTTTCCCCTTTTTCCCCAAAACCCCCCCCCCAAAAAAAAAAACCCGGGGAAAAAATTTTTTTTTTTTTTAAAAATTTTTTTTTAAAAACCCTTTGTTTTTTTTTTAAAAATTTTTCCCCCTTTCCCCAAAAAAAATTTTTTTTTTTTCCTTTTTTTTTTAAAAATTTTAAAGGAAAAATTTTCCTTTTTTTTTTTTTTTCCTTAAAAAAAAATTTTAAAAATTTTTTTTTTTCCTTTAAAATGAAAATAGCAAACAAAAAAATTTTTAAAAAGGGGGAAAAAACAGGAAATAAAAAAACAAAAATTTTTTCCCCCCCAAAATTTTAAAATTTAATTTTCCCCCAAAAAAAAAAAAAACCCCCTTTTTTTAAAAAAAAAATTTTTTTTTAAAAAAAACCCCCCCCCAAAAAAAAAGGGGGGGGGAAAAAAAATTTTTCCCAAAAATTTTTTTTTTTAAAAAAATTTTTTTTTTTTTTTAAAAGGGAAAAACCCCCCTTTTTTTTTTTCCCTTTTTTTTTTTTTTTTTTTTTCAAAAAAGCACATACACACTGGGAAACCAAAAATAAAAAAAACCACCCCACAAGCCATGCTTCACGACAGCACATTTTGGGCCAAATTTAATTTTGTTAAATTTTTATCCCTATTCTTTTTTCCCCTTTTCGCTTTTTGAATTCCGCGGTTTCTTTCTCATAAGACCGGGCCCACGCCTTTAAAGGGGCCCCATCCCGGTTTAAACTAATATATTTTAAATTCAGATTAAAGCGTGATTCATTTTGGCTGATTGCCAATCTCGGCACACACTGCGGTTTTTCCAAAGGTTTTTCACACAATTGAAATTTTAAATTTCAGTTTTTTTTATATTAAAAAGGGGAAATAAGTTCCTTTTCGAAAGTTATATATTATGGGGCTGTGTAATATTTCGGTTTCAAGGTTTGTTCCCTTGGGGAAAAAGGAAAAACTTTTTTGATAATTTTCTTCTGGAGAAAAAATGCGACTGACCCCCGAGTCCCGTAAGAAAATAAAACATGAGCCGATCAAATAAAATCTAAGTAAAGAGGGGCCTTTTTTTTTTATATATATATAATTATTATATCTTTTATATATATTATATAAAATATATAATAAGAAAAAAAATTTTATTTTTAAAATAAATATTATATATATATTTTCTTTTTTAAAATATATAAAATATTTTATTATTTTAATAATATTATTTTTTATTTTTTTATATTTTGTGTGTGTGTGTGTGGTTTTGTGGGGTTGTTGTTGTGTGTGTGTTTTGTGTGTAAATTATATTAACAAAAACACATAAAAACAACACACACACACACCCCCAAAACCCTTAATTTTACACCCATATAAAATTTTTTGTGTGTGTGGGTGTGTGTATGTTTGTGTGTGCCTTTACGTGAAAATTTTATAATTGTGGGACTATAATAAATATTACTCTTTCTCTTTTCTAAAAATTTTTTTTTAAATTTTAATTATATATATATTTTATATATAGAAAAGATAAGATAGATGATAAAAGATAGATGATAGAAAAGATAGTGATATAATAATATATAATATAACTAATACCTATAACATAAAAACACACACACAAAAAACACAACACACAATATATTATTTATATATAGATATATTAAAATATATATATATATATAAAATATATATATAATTATATTATATATAATTTTTTATTTTTATTATAATTATAATTTTTATTAAAATGTATATAAAATTAAAAATGGGGGTTATAATATATATTTTATATATTATATATATATTTTTATATTATATATATATTTTATATATATAAAATATATATATTTTTTTTTTTTTGTTGTTTTGTTTTGTTTGTTTTTTAAAAATATATATAAAAAATAAAAAAAAATAAATATAATATAAATTTTAAAATTTTTGTTCTTTTATTTTTTTTTATTAATAATATATAATTTTAATATTTTCATAAATATATTTTTTCTTTATTTTTTTTTTTTCTTTTTTTTGTGTTTTTGTGATTGTGTTGTGTGTGTGTGTGTGTGTGGGGTTTTTGTTAATCAATTTTACAAAAGTAAAACCCCAGAACAACACCCCCAATTTATAATTTTTAAATTTTTTATATTATAAAAAAATTTTTGTAAATATAAAAAATCTAAAAATTTTAAATTAATTATCTGGGTTTAAAATAAAAAATTTAATTATTTATATATATATATATATATATATATAATATATATATATTCTAATATTAAATATAAAATATATAATAAAATATATATAATATAAATATTATATATAATATATATATATATAATATAATAATATATAATATATAATTATATATATATATTATATATTTATATATAATTTTTCATTATAAATTTATGATGTTGGTTTTTAAATTGTGTGTTGTAAAAAGTGTGTGGGCGTTTTTTTTTTATAAAATATTTTTATAATATTATTAAAAAACAAAAACAACAACAATAAATTTTTTATAATATAAAATATATATATAAAAAATTTTAATATTTTATATATTATATATTTTTATTTAAAAAATTTTTTATATAATAATATATATATATATATATATATTGTTTTGTTTTTTTTTTTTTTTTTTTTTTTTTTTTTGTTTTTTTATTATTATTTGGGTTTTATTTTTGGTTTATAATTAAAAAATTTTATAAATATAATTTTTTTTAATTTTACTATAAAAATAAAATTATTTATAAAATTTTTATAAATTTTAAAATTTAAAATTAATTCGGTGTGGGGTTTGTTTCTTTTTATAAAAAGAGGGAAAAATGGTTTTTTCCCAAACAAATTTTTGTAAATTAAAAATGAAACAAACAACAAATTCAAAAATATTAATTTATACAATATAAATAAAAATTAAAAAATAGGTTTTTTTGGGGGTTTTTGGGGGGGGGGGGGGGGGTTTTTGTTTGGGGGTAAATAAGGGGGGGGTTTTTTTTTTTTGCAAAAATAATATTTCAAATTTTTCGACCCGGACCCCCAAAAAAAAAAAAACACTATATTAAAATTTTTGTTTCCTTTTCACTTCAAACGGGCAAACCGGGGTTTCCCGTTTTTGGGAATAAAGGGAAAAAAGGGGTTTTTTGGGTTAAAAAAAACTAGTAGTTTTACCTTTTTAAATGTTTTCCGGGGCAAAAAACCAAGCCCAGCCCTTTTTAAATTTGCCTTTTCCCAAAAAAAGAAAAAAGGTTTTAGATTAATTTTAAAAGTAAAAATAAGACATTTTTTTTTTAAAGAACAAGTTTAAAATTGTACCACCATTTTGGGAACCGTTTTTAAAATGTTTCTTTTTCGTTTAAAAAAACAAATTCTTTTTGGTAAAATTCAAAAACCAAAATTTCCCGGGAATTTAAAATTGGGGAAAAAATTTTTCCTTTTTTTTTAAAATTTTGGGGGATAACCCGGGGGGCCCGAAGTAACCCCCGGAAAAAAAAACCAAATTTTAAAATGAAAAAACACAGGACAAAAACACTTTACGGGAAGAACCCCCAAAGTTCATCCTTTTGGATGTTTTAATAAAAGTTTTATTTCCCTTTTCCAAAAAAAAAAATTTTACCCCCTAATTGTAAATTTTTTTTATTTAACTTTTACCTTGGGGTTAATTGGGGACTAAACCTTTTTTAAAAAAAGGTAAAAAGGCCGAAAAAATAATAATAAAGTTTAAAAGAAATCCGGGCCCCCACTAAAGAAACCAAACTATTTGGTGGGGGAACAATTTTTTCCTCCCCCTTGAAAAGGTATTTTTAAAAATATTTTAATTTTTTCAGTTTTGGGAATTCTATGGGTGACCGTCCAAAAAAAAAAGGGAAAAAAAATTTTTGAAGGGGGAGCCTTACCCCTAGGGTTTGGGCCCAAAATAACAACACACAGCAAAAGGGGAAAAAACCAAAACTAATTTTGGGGGGAACCAAGGAAAATCAATTTTTAAAAGGACCCTTTTAAAAAAAGGGGCGAAAATTAAAAGCCTGGGAAATAAGGGGGTAAAAACCAAAAATTGTGTTCCAAGTAAAAACAAAAAAAAACCCAAAGGAAAAAAGAAAATTTCTAAAGGAATTTTTTCCTAAAAAAATGCGGTTTTTAATTTTTTTTTAACATTTTTTAGGCCTTAAAAAGGTTTTTTGGGTACAGCTACAAAAAGATAATCATCTAACATTATTGGAAATTTGGTGCAAAAGGGGTGTTTTTTCTTAGCAAACGGAACTGCCCCTGTTTTTAAAAATTGGCGCAAAGTATACACACAAAAGTTTTTTCCCAAAAGGGGACCCCCTTTAGGATGGGGGTACTCCCGTCCCACTGCTTTTTTTTTGACCTTCAGAAAAAAAAAAAATTACTCCTTAACATCCCCTGCTATACAGAAAATATACATCAACTTTTTTTTAAAATCCAGAAACTCCCCCCTCCTTTCCCCGGGGCCCCTTTTTTTTGTCTTCTAAACACCTTTTTATCCCCTCATCCTCCCCTCCCCCCCCCAAAAAAAAAAAAAAAAAAAAAAAAACTAAAATCCCCAACCTGGAAAATTTTTTCCCGACTTCGCCATAGGGGGCGAGTTTGTCCCTAACCCACCCCGGGGAAAAAAAACCCCCATAACTTGTATGGGTCGCCCCAAACCCTCCCGCAAAAACATAAGACGATCACTCATTAAAACCTCCTGGGCCGACTACAGCAAAAGCTTACTCCCCCCTAAAAGGGGCCCGCCAGCCCTGTTTTCTTTGTTTATATTCCACAGATTTAAAAAAAAAAACCATTATGCTTTCCCAGATCTGTTGTCGATTACTTTTCCCCCCGCGCTTGGAGCCTCTGTAAAATTTAAAAACAAAGTCGTGCGGTTATTTGGGTGGCTTTTTTTCCGCCTAGGTAAATTAATAAAGCAGCCGAGCAAATTTTTTCTTTTTTACTGAAATGGGTATATAAATTCACTTATCTCAGTTCAATGCAGCCAAAAATAAAACACGGGGTGGAAACCCTGTTTCCCCCCCCCCCCCAAAGGGGCCGCAGGGGGGGTTTGGATGGATTGGTCCAGGTTTTCCCAAACTCAATTTTACCCAAATGGACTACATTCCCCCCTTGGGGGTTTTCCATTCCCCCTCAGAGGAGGCTGAAAGCAGTTGTCCCCTTTACTTCCAATTTGGGCCCCTTTACACCCTCACGTCAGTAAAAAATTTTTTCCCCTGAAAACTTTTGCCAAAAGGGCCCCCGATAAAATCTCTCCCGCGTGTCCTTCTTTTGATTCCTTCTCACGTCGGCTCATGGCCATTTTAAAAAGAAGATAGTCTTGTCAAAGGGGGCTTGTGCCAGGGGCCCCCCCCACGCCCTCCCTCCCCGGTTTTTAACAAAAAAAAATATACTCGGAAAATGAGAGTAATCTTTTCCTCGAACATATAGAAATTTTTTTGAAATTTCCCACACAAAATTTTGGCCTCACATTTGGGGATGAAAGGCTTTTAAAATTTTGGGGGACCCGGGGTTGTGGGGAAAAAAAGGAAATTGCCCTATTATTTTTCTTTTAAAAATTTTTCATCTTTACCACCCCAATGCTACAAAAAACGGAAAAACTGGAGTGTCCCATTGTTTAGGGGCCGCTACCCTGGAAAGGGGTTTTTAAATTTTTGTTGGAAAAACTTCTGCAAATTTATAATTTAGACACTAATTTGTTTTTAATTACCCCATTTTGGTGGATATTCTCCATGTTTTCATTTGTTTCTTTGCGGGGTGTCCCGTGTACTGGGTATGTAAAAGTGTGAGTATTCAAAATATTATATATATTAAAATTATATATATATATTATATAAAATATATATTTTTATAAAATATATAAAATTTTCGATAAAATAAAATTTTTTATTAACATATGAGGGGGTTTTTTGGGATGGCTGTATGGTTAAAATATACCCTGCAATACTGTTAATTTTTTTGTAAAAATTTTCGTCCCCCTGGACGTACGAAATTGAAAAAAATCAAATCAATCTCTCTATCTCCCCTCTTTCTCTCCCCCCCCCCCCCCCGCCCCCTCTTTCCTTCCCTTTTTATCCTCCCCATTTTTCTTGCCCCCCCCCTTTTCTCATTTTTTTCCTTTTTCTTTTTCTTTTCCCCCCTCTCTGTCCTTTCTCCTCCTCTCTCTCCCAAAAAAAAATAAGGGAAACAAAGCTTACAAAACCTTTGGGCCCCCATTTTAATTTATATAATTTTAAAATAATAATTTATATATATATATAAAAATATTTTATATATATATATATACAATTTTTATATTATAATTTATATATATTAAATAATTATATATATTATTTTATTATATATATATATATATAATAATTAATATACCCTATTTTATTCATATATATATTATTTAATTTTGTATATATATTATATATATTATAAATATAATTATATAAAATATTTTATATTTTTGTTTTTTTATTTTTTTCTATGTTTTTTTTATTTATAAAAAAAAAGAAAAATTTAAAATTTTAAAATTTATTTTAAATATATATATTAATTTTTGTTTTTATATTATAATTCAATAAAAAAGATTTCTTTTATATTTTTTTTTATTCTAATATAAAAATTATTATTTTTTTTCCCCCCTTTTCAAATAAGGAAATAATCCCCCCTTGGGGGGAAAAAATTTTTTAAACAAAA
>NC_051425.1:8076624-8079372 GCF_015228065.2 Penaeus monodon | reverse complement strand
TTTTAAAAACTCAGACCCGAAAATTTACTTGGGAGGAGGTGTCACGGCCCCCTTTTCCCTCCTGCACTTCACAGAGAGGAAACGAGATCCCCCCCCTCGGCCAGCTGGTACTCAGATGCCACAGGCTATGAACCACTGGCACTCTCTGAAATAAACAACAGAGGTACCGAAGTCTTCTGCACAGAATGAGCCTAGGTTACCACTGTGCAGGGGCAGGTTTCATACAAACCATAGAACGTGAAGAGAGGTGTTGCATGCATTGCGGCAGCCGAACGCCACACTTGTACATTATTTGGAGAATTGCGTGCACACGCAATTCCTAGACAGAACACAGCCGTCGTGCTGGAAAGGAGATTATGCGAGATGCTTACACCAGGGCCTACAGGAGCGCCTGCGGGCAACCCCACCGCCACGATAAGCACCGAGTGTCAGACAAACAAATGAGACAGCCATAAAAAGCTGACACAGGCCGGGCCATAAGTGAAAGGCCCGGGCGAAGCCAGAACTTCGAAAATCTCAAGCAAGCAAGCAAGCAAGATCCTCCAGCTAAACCTTACAACAGCAGCAGCACCACAAGGACTGCCCAGTCCTTAGCCGACCGGGAGCCTGCCCGGCTCCCCCGTTGATCTCCGACTTCACTTCTACACCCAGCCATACCTGTGGGCACTCACACCCACAACAAATACTCCCCAAAGAGATAAAACACCAGTAACCACAAATAGAAGATGATCACCAATCACCTTCTATACTGGTGACCACCGGGAGTGATACTTTAAAGGGTATATCGCCGCTCGCTTTGCTCACTCTCTGGAGGGGGAGTACCTGTAGCAGTACGACCCCGCAACCTGGAGTTCAGCATAGTTACCGAGGTAGGGTCACACAGGTCCACAGCCATGTCCGCGCTCATTGGACAGCGGGCTCCCCTCGTTCCCTGTGCGCTTACACAGCCCTAGTGTATTTAGGCCGCAGAGCCGAAAAACGAGATCAGCATTCCCCGATCCTCCAGCAGAACCTGACAACAGTAGCAGCACCACAAGGACTGCCCAATCCTTAGCCGACCGGGGAGCCTGCCGGCTTCCCCGTTGATCTCCGACTTAACTTCAACACCCAGCCATACCTGTGGGCACTCACACCCACAAAAAAATACTCCCCAAAGAGATAAAACACCAGTAACCCCAATAGAAGATTTATCACCTATCACCTTCTATATATGTTATTTATATATATGTAAGTGCGCGTGTGTGTGTGATTTTTGGTCTGTATACATACATGGATTTATACAGATAGTATTTCTCTATGTCTATGTATATATATATAAACATATATACGTCTCTTTCTACATATGCATTACATATAAACATTTGTATATATGTATTAATCTATAATCTCTAAATATATTCATACACACACACACACACACACACATATATATATATATATACATAAACATATGTATATTTATATATAAAGGCCTTTTTGTAACATTTCTGAAACCCCTTTGATACACTCTGATACGTGTTTGCCCTTTACGCGTACACTATTGAAACCTGTTGACACATTTTTTTCAGTTTGTGTCAAAGGGTGTATGCCATCCCTTTGAAAGTCTGATATACTTCGGCCACCCCAATCATGCGCGAATTTTTTCAGATTTTTCACGCAGTTGTAGATAGGGGTTTATATTTTCAGTAATTCCGGATCGCATCGTTTTTTTTTTTTTCTTTTTCTTTTTTTTACAGGTGCATATAATGTATCTGTGACTTTTAGCAGTACTTGAAATACGGTTGCTGGAACGACATGGTAAGAATTGCCAACGTGTCCAAGTCATATGGTGATATTGAATTCGGTGGGAATGTCTTCAAAATCATTCTCTACCTCTCTGATATAACTTTACAGGCTCAAAAATGTAAAATAAAATCATGTGTCTTATTCAGACACAGAGCTCACTGGTGTTAGATGCCACAAGACAAATGCAGCATGCAACTTCCACTTTTCATACGAAGAATAATTTATGTAACAAGGAAAAGTGTTTTGACTGAATCTGAGAAATACATTTGATAGTTTTCACAGTCTTGCAAAGCAAAGAGTGGTATGTATAAACAATATAATTTGCAGAGCAGTCAGGTACTTTTTTATTTGAAGCTTCCACAATGTTTTACTTGTAATTATAAATCATATCAGTATATTAAGTACTTGAATGGTTTTCTATAGACTTTCAGTGAAATAAAAAGATAATTTCTCATTTTCTCATAATATTGTATGTCAGTACCAACTTCAATGATATTGTGATTTGTAGCGATCGTGATACAACATGAAACAATGTATCAAACTGTTAGGGGTTTCGGGATGCTACAAACAAGGCCTTATATTTATAAATGTTTATATATATACATATGTGTGTGTGTGTGTTTCTGTGTGTAGATAGATATACTACACATATACATACATACATACATACATACATACATATATATACATATACATTTATAGATTATGCTTATATTTATATTATATATATAGACATATATATGCATGGATGCATATATATATATATATATATATATATATATATATATATATATATATATATATATATATATATACACATACATATATAAATATCGAAAAAAAAAATCATATTACAAAATACAATATGTTCTTACTTAATTACTGCTGCCAATTTGTCAAGATCAGTTCTAATACAAATGATAATATTACCCCGGTATCGCCACATCCACCATGGGCTTTGGA